>NC_057802.1:188377282-188459520 GCF_018294505.1 Triticum aestivum
CCCGAAAGGGATTGACAACCCGTTTAATACGTCGGGTTGCGAGTATTTGTTATTTGTGTGCAGGTGTTGTTTACGTAGTGTTGCGTGGTTCTCCTACTGGTTCGATAACCTTGATCTCATCACTGAGGGAAATACCTACCGTTGTTGTGCTGCATCATCCCTTCCTCTTTGGGGAAATACCGACGTAGTTCAAGCAAACATCAAAAGGAATTTCTGGCGCCGTTGTCGGGGAGACATCATCAACATCTACCAGGTTCCTAATCACAAATCTCTTATCCTTGCAATTTACATTATTTGCCATTTGCCTCTCGTTTTCCTCTCCCCCACTTCATAAAAATTTACCGTTTTATTCGCCCCCTTTTTCATTCGCCATTTCTTGCCGGATCTTTCTGCGATCTTGCTTTCTAGTCATAATGGCTAGTGTGACTACTCCTCCTTTGTCACCAGATTTTGAAGTTCTATACTTCAAGAAATGACAAGGAGAAAATTTGAAAGATGCTTGGTATAGGCTGATGGAATCCTATCGTGTTTGCAACTTAAAAGGAGATGCAAAGATTTTGCTTCATAATTTTTACATAGGATTGGCTTTGCATCATAGACAACTCTTAGATTTTGCCGCTAAAGGAAATTTTATTGAGCTTGTTGCTAATGCTGCCTATGAAATTTTAGTAGGAATTCTGGGGGTTCCACCTCAAAAGAAGGGGTTTTCTTTCACCCCAGAGGGAGTTCAAATGTTGTATGAACTTGGTGATTTGAATAAACATATGGTTGAATTACAAAAATATAATGAACCCCTCAAACATCTTAATGGTAGTATCAATCACATGAATACTTTGATTACTCTTTGCAATAAGCAATTGGATATTTTAGATCTCAAGACGGTTTCTTTTCTTGACAATTTAGGTAAGCACAAGGAGCCTCTCGGGTTTGAGAAAGCCCTTACAGAAGTTGCCAAAACTACGAATGACAACACTTAGATCTGTGCTTTATGCCTACCTAGGGGCGTAAAACTATAGCGCTTGTTGGGAGGCAACCTAATGAAAAAAAAATGTCTTTTGCTTTCTGTTCTTGAGTGTTTTCACAATTATGCTACTATTATGATTGTATTTTTTGTGTTTTAATTAGTGTTTGTGCCAAGCAAAGCCTTTGGGATCATGTTGGGTGATAGTTGATTTGATCTTGCTGAAAAAACAGAAACTTTACACGCCGGTCACAGAATTATTAAAAATCACAGCCGCGTGATAAAATACCAATTCTTTTTGCAAAATATTAATATACAAATTTCTCACGTGGTCCTCATTTTTCAGAATTTTTGGAGTTACAGAAGTATTCAAAATATCTAGATTGCTACAGACTGTTCTGTTTTTGACAGATTCTGTTTTCTTTGTGTTGTGTGCTTGTTTTGATGATTCTATGGTTTTCTTTGAAGAGATTTTGCTGTAGAGAATTTGGAATACAGTAGATATAATGCAAGAATAAAATATGAATGGGTTTGCAACATTACTTATAGTAGTGATTTGCTTTCTTATACTAACGGATCTCACACAGGTTTTGTTGAGTTTTGTGTGATTGAAGTTTTCAAGTTTTGGGTGATTTTACGATGGATGAAGGAATAAGGAGTAAGAAGAGCCTAAGCTTGGGGATGCCCATGGCATCCCAAGCTATTATCCAAAGAGAAGCAAGCAACTAAGCTTGGGGATGCCCGAGTGGCATCCCCTCTTTCTTCTAACGACCATGGGTATTTTACTTGGAACTATATTTTTATTCGTCACATATTATGAGTTTTGCTTGGAGCGTATTGTATGATATGAGTCTTTTCTTGTTTTTCTTTTTGTTTTAAGTCATGAATCCTTTCTGAACACACCTATTTGAGAGAACCAAAATTATGCTATGACTTGTTAGAATTGCTCTCTATGCTTCACTTAAATCTTTATGAGCTATGGAATCGCTCTAGTGCTTCACTTATATCTTTTTGAGCACGGTGTGCTTTGTTATTTGTGAAGAAATGCTCTCATGCTTCACTTAGAATTATTTGAGAGTGAGTATTTTTTTAAGAAATTCTCTCTTGCTTCACTTAAATTATTTTGAGAGAAAGAAATATTTATGCTCATGATCTTCACTTATATTTGTTTGAGCTATCAAAAGCAACATATGAAATCTAGTCCCAAAGTGATAGATATCCAAGGAAGATATAATAAAAACTTTCATGAAGATCATTGGACAAAATAAACTTGATTCTTTGTAATAGTTTTGAGATATGATGATAGTGATATGTGAGTCATGTTGACGAGTAATTGTGCTTTAGTAAGAATATTGGTGTTAAGGTTTGTGATTCCCTATGCAAGCGCGAAAGTCAATAGTGATGCAATGAAATTACATCCTACTTGTGGTGCATTGTTCGGTGTTAATTACGCTTAATGCTCTCTTATGAGATTTTTCGTTTCTTGGTTGGTCGCTTCTCAATCTTTTGCTAGCCTTCATTTTACACTAAGTATGATCACTACTTGTGCATCCAAAATCCTTTAAACCAGTTTTTCCATATGAGTCCACCATACCTACCTATATGCGGTATTCTTTTGCCGTTGTAAGCAAATTTGTATGTGCCATCTCTAATTTTCAAAATAAACTTCTCTTTTGTGTGCTCGTACCACTCATGAAACGGTAGGGGGTGGCTAATATATTTCCATGCTAGATGTGTTATTCTCACGATGAGTGTTTATTCACTTGTCATTGCACGAGAGTACGGCAAAGGTATTAGGGATGCCTAGTCCCGAAATGAAAAATGAATTTACTTTATGTTGTCAAATAATAAGTTCCTTGGAAAGTGTTGGTATGGAAGACACCCGTGGATACGGCTAGCCATAGAAAGTGAAAGTATGGTGGAAAAAGGAATAAACTTTATTTTCTGTTTGGGAACCGCCTATGATATATCTAGCATGGAAAGTATTGGGAACTACTCGATCGTTTTCGTTGACAAGAAAAGCATGCCTCCCAAAATGTTTTTATCTATCTTTTTCACTTTGAGCTCTCGCACCTTTACAAATCCCTACTTTCCTCTACGAAGGGCCTTTCTTTTACTGTATGCAATTTTTATTTTTAATTTGAGTCTCCATCTTCTCTTATAAAGCACCAACTAAGGGGCACTATGATCGTACTTGAGCATTGCGTGTAGCTAATATGCGAGTGTGTTTCATGAATGGATCAATGATTGAGCATAATGGGCTTGGGATAACTTGCTTTAGTGTTGATATTTTGAAAGACATGGTTGCTTGTTGATATGCTTGAGTATTTAAGTTATCATATCAAAACTAGACTATTGCTTTGAACCATATAAAAGTCCAAATGTCCATGCTACAAAGAAAGAAAATGTGATGAACATGTTAGGCAGCATTCCACATAAAAAATTCTGCTTTTATCATTTACCTACTCGAGGACGAGCAGGAATTAAGCTTGGGGATGTTGATACGTCTCCAACGTATCTATAATTTTTGACTGTTCCATGCTGTTATATTATCATTCTTGGATGTTTTACAATCATTTTATATCATTTTTTGGTACTAACCTATTGACATAGTGCCCAGTGCCAGTTGCTGTTTTCTGCTTGCTTTTTACATCGTGGGAAATCAATACCAAATGGAGTCCAAGTGCAATGAAACTTTTTGTGGTTTTTTTATGGACCAGAAGACACCCAATGGGCCGGAGAAGCACCTGGGGGTGCCCCAATGGGGGCACAACCCACCAGGGCGCGTCTGGAGTCCCAGACACGCCTAGGTGGGTTGTGCCCACCTCGGTGGCCTCCCGCACCGCCTCTTTGCTCTATAAATACCCCACTATTCCAGAAACCCTAGGGGAGTCAACGAAAACCAATTCCAGCCGCCGCAAGTTCCAGAAACACTAGATCCAATCTAGACACCATCACAGAGGGGTTCATCATGCCCATTGGTGCCTCTCAGATGATGCGTGAGTAGTTCATTGTAGACCTAGTTAGTAGATAGATGGCTTCCTCTGTCTCTCTTTTGATTCTCAATACAATGGCCTCTTGGAGATCCATATGATGTAACTCTTTTTTGCGGTATGTTTGTTGGGATCCGATGAACTTTGAGTTTATGATCAGATCTATGTTTTTATCCATGAAAGTTATTTGAGTCTTCTTTGATCTCTTATATGCATGATTGCTTATAGCCTCGTATTTCTTCTCCGATATTTGGGTTTTGTTTGGCCAACTTGATCTTTTTATCTTGCAATGGGAAGAGGTGCTTTGTGATGGGTTCGATCTTACGGTGCTTGATCCCAGTGACAGAAGGGGAACCAACACGTATGTATCATTGCTATTAAGGATAAAAAGATGGGTTCTATTTCTACATAAATAGATCTTGTCTACATCGTGTCATCGTTCTTATTGCATTACTCCGTTTCTCCATGAACTTAATACACTAGATGCATGCTGGATAATGGTCGATGTGTGGAGTAATAATAGTAGATGCAAGCAGGAGTCGCTCTACTAATCTTGGACGTGATGCCTATATAATGATCATTGCCTGGTGTCGGTGTCAAAACCGGCGGATCTCGGGTAGGGGGTCCCAAACTGTGCGTCTAAGGTGGATGGTAACAGGAGGCGGGGGACACGATGTTTACCCAGGTTCGGGCCCTCTCGATGGAGGTAATACCCTACTTCCTGCTTGATTGATCTTGATGATATGAGTATTACAAGAGTTGATCTACCATGATCGTAGAGGCTAAACCCTAGAAGCTAGCCTATGGTATGATTGTTGTTGTCCTATGGACTAAACCCTCTGGTTTATATAGACACCGGAGGGGGCTAGGGTTACATAGAGTCGGTTACAAGGGAGGAGATCTACATATCCGTATCGCGAAGCTTGCCTTCCACGCCAAGGAGAGTACCATCCGGACACGGGACGAAGTCTTCAATCTTGTATCTTCATAGTCCAACAGTCCGGCTAAAGTATATAGTCCGGCTGTCCGAGGACCCCCTAATCCAGGACTCCCTCAGTAGCCCCTGAACCAGGCTTCAATGACGATGAGTCCGGCGCGCAGATTGTCTTCGACATTGCAAGGCGGGTTCCTCCTCCGAATACTCCATGGAAGATTTCGAACACAAGGATAGTGTCTGGCTCTGCAAAACAAGCTCCACATACCACCGTAGAGAGAAAATAATATTTCCACAAATCTAATCTGCTGAGACATTCTGCAACATGACATCACACTATGGCCCGGTCATTATTCGAACCGTTTTTCTCAACCAGCTACTGCACATATTGCGAGGCGGTTTTCTTGGCACGTCTTGTCGAAGCAGAGATCGTGTCCCCTTATCACGGGATTCTCATCAATACGGGTGTGGGTAACCCAACCGCGCCATCAATTACGACGCTTGGGGAATAAGCGGTTTTACCAGGCAAGTGGGGAGGCGCAGAATCCTTGCTGCCTTTATAACGGGATAAGGACTCCCTTTCGCACCCACGCTTTCTTCTTCCCGATCCATTCCCCTCTGCCCAAGCTCCAGCGCCCAAGCGTTCATCTTCTCTGCCCACAAAGGCTTTCCGAAAATGTCCGGATCCGGAGCAGGAGGCAAATGGATGGCCTCTACCGTCCGGGAGAAGGATATCAAAAAGCTTCGGGAGGCCGGGTATCTGGCCAAGAAAATCAGCCATCGTCTCCCGATGGCGGGACAGATCGTCCCCACCCCGGAACCCCACGAGAGGGTTGTATTCCTCCCTCACTTTGTCCGCGGGCTAGGGTTTCCCCTCCACCCGTTCGTTCGCGGCATCATGTATTATTATGGGATCGATCTTCACGATCTGTCCCCTAATTCCTTCCTCAACATCTCGACATTCATTGTCGTGTGCGAGGCCTTTCTCTGGATCTCGCCACATTTTGGCTTATGGCTGAAGATTTTCAATGTGAATCCCAAGGTAGTGGGTGGCGAGCACGCCGAGTGCGGGGGCGCTATGGTGAGAAGGATGCCTAACGTTACATGGCCAACAGGCACCTTTAACGATTCCGTCAAGGAGTGGCAACAGCAGTGGTTTTACATCACCGAGCCGCGCGGCACGGAATGGGCCGCTACTCCCGAGTTTCGATCCGGTGCCCCCCTGCGGCTTACATCCTGGGTCAAGAAGGGCCTGAACTGGTCCTCGTCCGACGAATTGTCAGTGCTCCAGACGCGCGTTAAAGATATGGGAGACAAGAACATTGAACTCGTCAATGTGGTCCAGGTGATGTTAGTTCGCCGGATCCTGCCTTGTCAACACCGGACTTGCAATCTATGGGAATTCGATCCGGCCAAGCACCAAACCTTGCGAGGGCTTTTCGGCTCCTCGCACAAGGACATCTGGAAGGTGCTTTTCAAGTCCAGCAAATCATGGCCGGACTCCGCCGAAGACCGCGGGTACCAACTATCCCGCCCTGCAAGTTCGGTAAGTAATCGCATTTTATGTCCGCATAACCCAAGGGAAGCGCTTAATGTGTTTTCCATAATCCTCCTAGGGCTGGACGAAGAAGGCGGAGCGGATCCATTGTCCGGCCCCGCTGCCCGAAGAACCGGGCATCCCACTTCTGACGAAGATGCTGGTCCCGGCGCCTTACAAGGTGCCGAAGAAGACGACCGAGAAGGGGGCTAAGAAGACCCGGGTCGGCCTTCGTCACCGCGGCACTTCGGATACAATATCCGAAGGCTCTGATGCCCGTTCCGCCTCCGAAGAGGACGAGGAGGAGGAAGAAGATGAATCCCCTGCGGGGGAAAGAAAGAAGAGGACGGCCTCCACACACTTGGAGGCCGAGTCGCCCAAAAGGGGAAAAGCTCCTCTTCCGGAGGAGTCCACTGCCGCCGCCGACAGCGGCCCGGCGTGGGATCCCAGGGCCCAGCCCCTGGTGAACCTGTGAGTATATACAGTCTGAACACGTTTACGCGTCCAGACTCATCATGGCGTAATATTTTAACCTGAGCCATATGTTTTGTAGTCCAGCGAGGTCCCGTACCGAACAATCCTCATCAGAGGATTCGCTGAGCTCGGATGCTATGGAAAGCGGGACGCCCCCGAAGGCCCCTTCCTTCGAACAGGTGAATACCACCGAGGCTTCGTCCCAGAGGGACCCCGGCCAAGGAGGAGAGGGAAAGACCGTGAAGGCGGCGCCTGGAGGTCAAACTTCAGGGGCCGAACACATGGGGGAGCAAATTCCCATGGGAGCTGACGGCGGGGGCCATCTTGAATTCGGCTCCCAGCCGGATGCAGTTCCGAAGACCAATACGGCTCCAGAATCAAGCAGGCAGCCTCTCTCAGCTGGAGGGGGTATACCGGCAACTTCTGTCCAACCAGAGGCGTCGGATGCTTTGTTGGTGGCGCTAAAGAGCGCCTCCATCGTCGATGAACACCGTGCCCTTATGGGTGTGGTGATTGAGAAGATTCAGTCTGCTGAGAGTGGACTGAATGGAGCCTGTATCAACCTTATAAAAGGTTTTGAGGTATGTTTTTCGAAGAGTGTCATAGTATGGATAGTAGCCCCTGATACACTGTTCGGTGAAAGAAGAAACCGGACAGAGGATCAAATTTATGTTCGCAAGAAGACTCATTGAATGACATCTATTTCTCTTATGTTATAAGCAGGCGTCTGTAGCGGCTGCTGCCTCCCATACTGCGGAAATCTCCGGACTGAATCAAAGTCTGGAGCGGGCCAAAGAAGAACTTGGCCAGTTGAAAATGCAGTTGCGAGATAAACAGGGTATGCACAAGTCTTGTTCACGTTTAGTGGGATCAAATTTCCAGCATTATAGAATATGTTCCCTGATTTTCTCTAGGGATGATGACCAAAGTCGAGGCTCTTAAGAAGGCTGTGGCCAAGGCCGAGGAAAAGGCAGCCGCAGAGCAGGCCCTCCGTGAGAAGTGCAAGGCCAGGGTTATTAATGCTGAGCAGGAGCTGCAACAGGCCGTGAAGAAATGCGAGATCTTGGAGCAGAGTTTAACGGAGAAAGGATCCGAACTCACCAAGGCGCATCAGGCCGCGAGCGATGCCCGGGGGGAAACCCAAAGCGCCCTGCAGGGGATCCAAGAGGCGAGGAAGATCGCGGCGGGTAAGGCTTTTTCCTTGTAAAGCAAATTTTTGAGGAGAAGATTATGTTTCGGATTTTGAATTCGGATTTCTCCAGGGGTGTTTGCGGAGCTGCCCCGCAGCATAGCGGATGCCGCCCAATTCTACCGGGCCGAAGAAAGGAACACTACGGATAAGCTCTTCTGGTCGCAGTATTTGGCACCGAATTATCCGGTGCCTTTTGCCGATCAACTGAAACAGCTGATCGAACTGCATAAGGCGGCGGAACTAGCCATGAAGGACTTGATTATCCGGCTATGGCCCGCCGAGCCGATTCCATGCAGCTACTTCGGGCTCGTGAAGCGGCTTGTAAGCGCTTGCCCCCGACTTGATGTCATCAAGCAGTCAATCTGCATAGAGGGTGCGCGAATGGCCTTCGCCCGCGCAAAGGTGCACTGGGGGAAGATGGATGCTGAGAAGCTGATGACCGAGGGGCCGCTAGAGGGGAAGGAGCACCGCAAGCCCGGATTATATTATGAAAATGTCCTTAAAGGATCCTACCTTGTAGCGGAGCTATGCACCAAGGACATTATATTTCCATGAATGTGAATCATTTCGTCCTTTGTAAATGTCTGAACAGGGTCATTTATACTATTTATTTCCTGTTATATAAAATTTTACCCTCCTGTGCGGCCGTTTTATATTTTAAACCTAAGAGTTGGCCAGTCGTCGGCTTCTGCCCCCACGTAAGAAGTACGAGGGTGTTCGGGATAAACCTGAGCACTCTTTATCCCAGTTTTGGGTCCTTCGAAGGAGGTGCTCAGCACAACGAACCAGGCAATCAGACTATAGGGCTTTATCACTCTCACTTAGCCATAGGAGCTTTAGTAAGGTAGGCGCAGCCCCTGGTGTTCGGAATACCGTACTATGGGCTCTATAAGCACCTGATCGGAGAAAAAACCGATCCATCGCACGCTGCATTGGTTATGGCATTATGCGGGAGAAATCCTTAAAGATTTTATGACCTCTCGAACAGCTGACCAGCTCTCGCCGTATCATGACAGTCAGTTTTCGGCTTTCTCTACTGAGGTGCTCGTCCGGAAGAACCGGGACACAATCGCAGTAGTTCTCCCAGTGCTACCTTAGCCGATATAGCGGAACGTAAGGTACCAAAACATGGGAGCCGGGCAAACCCAACTATTGACCCAAGACATGATTCGGAGCTGATGCATATAATGCTATAAGTTCGGGGTGCCGAACTTCCACGAAGGTGTTCGGACTTTATTGCCGTACTGTGGGTAAAACGAAGCCCCTGGCCCGTTTAAAGGCATATCGCGGCGTACGGATGCCACTTGACAAAAGAGTTTTAATAAGAAATGACAGCATAGAAGCGTCATACAAATCCACATATTTTATTTGAATAGTACATTGATGCGTATAAGACAGGTAATAATGGAAAAAGAAATATGACTGTGGCACCTGCTAAGACTAGGGAGGACGAATCTGCATGCGGATCCGGAGTATAGTCGGATGGTCATCGCGGGGAACATCTAAGGATTCCCTCGGGCGTTCGGGCTGCCTCCATATTGCCCGTCCTGGTCGAAGCAAAGGTGAGCCTGCAAAATGAAATGTAAGAAATGTTTGTGTGCCGGAGAGTGGTTGAGCCGCTGTATGCGGCCTATCTTGGCCTTTGCCGGAGTGCTTAATTGAGCTCTGGATGAGCCGGGCTATGCTGCCGCGAAGTAGTTTTTTTTAAGTGAACGACAGTGGGAGAGGCTCCCACTGACTTCTGTATTACTCACAAAGGATCAGTTACATAATTGTTACAACAGGGGTTTAAACGGTCCCCCGGCCGTGTGGGCTAGTGTAGCTACAACACTAATGTCCCAAGTTTACAATGTAGCTAGACAGGAAAGGATGAAGTTCCTCTCTGCAGTTATGGATCAGTAGTTCTAAGAGATTTTTGAATCTAGCCAACCATGACCCGAATGAGTGTTGTATCCCTCTGAAATGTTGATTGTTTCTCTCCATCCATAAACTCCAAGCAGCCAACAGAAAAATGTCCATGAAGAGAGGCTATCGCCAGGTCTCTCTGCCCCCATGTAGCAGTGCTATTCTACTGCCTCTGATCGGCCAGGTCAATCCAGCCTTACTCCAGCACTGTTGACTAAAGGGGCATAAGAAGAACAAGTGTTCAACGGTTTCCTCGGGGGGGGGGGGGCTTTGACAAAACATGCAGGAATAATTGTTCCCCGTGACAGCAAAGTGTCTACGTTTAAGCATATTTCTGGTATTCAGTCGATCCACCAGAAGCAACCACCCAAACATTTTAAACTTGATCGGGCTCTTGGCCTTCCAAAGCCAGCGAAAAGCCTCATCAGCCCCGATCTCCTTGTAACAATGATCATAGAATTTTTTCGAAGAGAAGCGCCCGAGCGTGCATTCCCAGGTGTCATGGCGGCCATCGGCCACACACACATGCATCGAGGCCTGTTGGATTTGTCTGACCTCCTCCCTGGCCTGGGTCGAGAGGGGTAAGCTAAAGATCGTGGCCGGATCAGTGGCAGTGAGAACCCTAGCAACGGGAGTCCTTTGGCGGTATCCGGGAGCCTGGCCGTCGACTCGAGGTTCGGCTGCAAGGTGCTACTCGTTGCTTCTGCTGTTAAGGCAGCGGTGTACTTGTTGCTGCCGGAGGAAAGGTCGGCCTTGCCCTTAACCGTGATGACGCCGCGTGGACCGGGCATCTTGAGCTTACGGTAGGCGTAATGTGGCACCGCGTTAAATCGAGCGAACGTGGTTTGTCCGAGCAGTGCCTGATAATCACTGTGGAAGGGGACGATTTTGAAGGTTAACTCTTCGGTGCGGTAATTGTCTGGTGATCCGAAGACTACCTCGAGGGCAATGGAGCCTATACAACTGGCTTCCACACCTGGTATGATGCCTTTGAAAGTGGCTATAGTGGGTTTGATCATCGAATGATCGATGCCCATCTTGCGCACTATGTCCTGATAAAGCAGGTTTAGACTGCTGCCTCCGTCCATAAGGACTTGTGTGAGGCGGAACCCGTTAATTATTGGGTCAAGGACTAGTGCGGCTGGATTGCCCTGATTGGCGTTGACCGGACGATCTGTGTGGTTGAAGGTGACCGGCCCTAGTTTATATTGGGGGACGCCTGGTTCCGTTAAGTCGGCATCCCTAGGGGTGCGTGTTGGGTCCGGTTTGGGAATTTGGGTGGTGTTTACCACGTTCACCGTTTGGATTTGCGGGGGAAATTTCTTTTGCCCTCCTGTGTTCGGTGATCTGGGCTCTTCGTCGCCATCATCGCTTTGAGACCCCCCTTTATTGTTCTTGGCGCCTTCCCTGCCGGCTTGTTTGAAGACCCAACATTCTCTATTAGTATGGGTGGCTGGCGTCCCTGGGGTGCCATGAATTTGGCATTGACGATCGAGTATGCGGTCCAGACTGGACGGACCCGAATTGTTATTTTTTAGGGGCCCTTTCCGCTGACCGGACTTTGGGCCACTAAACCCAGCATTAACTGCCGTATCTTCGGCATTTTCACCATGTTTACGACGCTTGTGTTTGTTGCGTCGTGGTTTGCCGTTGCTATCCCTGGCCTCTGATGAGCCAGGTTTGCTTGCTATGTTGTTACTACGAGCCAACCAGCTATCTTCGCCCGCACAAAAGCGGGTCATAAGTGTTGTGAGGGCTGCCATGGATTTTGGCTTCTCTTGACCGAGGTGCCGGGCGAGCCACTCGTCACGGATGTTATGCTTAAATGCCGCTAAGGCCTTTGCATCTGGACAGTCAACAATTTGGTTCTTCTTAGTTAGGAACCGGGTCCAGAATTTCCTGGCCGATTCCCCTGGTTGCTGAGTTATATGACTTAAATCGTCAGCATCCGGCGGGCGCACATAAGTGCCCTGGAAATTGTCCAGGAATGCATCTGCCAGGCTCTCCCAACTTCTGATGGAGTTTGCCGGCAAGCTATTCAGCCAATGCCGAGCCGGCCCTTTGAGTTTTAGCGGGAGGTACTTGATGGCGTGTAGATCGTCCCCGCAGGCCATGTGAATGTGGAGGAAGAAATCTTCTATCCATACCGCGGGGTCTGTAGTACCATCATATGATTTAGCGGGGTTTGAACCCTCTAGGAATTCATGATCCATTACTTCATCGGTAAAGCATAGGGGGTGTGAGGCGCCTCTGTGCCGGGCTATGTCATGACGCAGTTCATACGAGTCGTGTCTGCTGTATTCGGCCCGGCCGGACTTACTTTTAGTGTATCCGGCGTGACGATCACCGTCACGCGTTGGGGCGCGGTCCCGTGATCCGTAGATCGATCTTGTATGTCCTGCTTTGTTTTCCAATACGTCTCACAGGTCCCGTGTGTTGCCCCGGGCCTTGATGTTTTTGTTTGTCTGGCGACGGGGTGCGGGCTGGACTTCGGGCTGATATGCCCCTCTGTCTCGGCCACGAGGTGGCCGATCCGCCGCATCATACGCTGGTGATGTAGGTTTTAATGCTTCCTCCTCGAGTTGGGGTAGCAACCTGCGCTTTGGGTAACTCTTGGTTGGGCGTTCGAGTTCGTATTCCTCGGCCGCAAGGACTTCAGTCCATCTATCCGCTAGCAGATCTTGATCAGCTCGAAGCTGTTGTTGCTTTTTCTTCAGGCTGTTTGCTGTGGCTATAAGCTGGCGCTTGAAGCGCTCCTGCTCGACGGGATCCTCAGGCACGATAAATTCTTCGTCGCCGAGGCTCACCTCGTCTTCGGAGAGAGGCATGTAATTGTCATCCTCTGATTCTCCGTCCGCTGCCTGTTCCGGAGGGCTAGCTTGTTCATCCTCCCGCTCAAGGTCTGGCTGGAGGGGATTGTCGTTGTCTTTGGCACTATCCGGAGCATTATTGTCTCTTGTGCCAGTATTGCTGCTTTTGCTATGGCGGGACTTAGAGCGGCGCCGCTGACGTCGGTGCTTGGATTGCTTCTTGGAGGGATTATCCTCCGCTGTCTTATCGCCATCGCCTTCTTTGGGGGTGTCCACCATGTATATGTCATATGATAAGGTGGCAGTCCAGCGCCCTGTGGGCGGTGGTTCTTGTTCGTCTCCTGCATCGTCGTCCATACCGTCGATGTCTTCGGAGCCGAAGTCGAGCATGTCGGTTAAATCATCGACAGTGGCTACTAAGTGGGTGGTGGGCGGGGAGCGAATTTCTTCATCGTCCGCACCCCATTCTAGCCGGACATAGTTCGGCCAAGGGTCTCCTGACAGAGAGAGAGACCTCAACGAGTTTAGCACGTCGCCAAAGGGCGAGTGCTGAAAGATATCCGCGGAGGTAAACCCCATGATCGGTGCCCAATCGGATTCGATAGGCACGGACGCAGGCGGCTCGGAGCCCATGGCCGGGGACGAATCCAACGGTTCGGCAACACGGGTCTCGTAGGAGGTGAAGTCAGTATTCGGCTCTATCGCCACTGAGTGTGCGGCCTCCGTGGCGGGGCCCATCCACCCGTCCTCAGATGGCGCAATTTGTTCCGGATTGAGGGCCGGAGTGGTTGCAGGTGTGATCTCCCGAACACTGTCCGACGACAGAGTTAAGTCATGCTCGTCGTGATTGTGCGGCGCACCTGACATGGGCTCGAATCCGTCGAAGATCAAGTCTCCGCAGATGTCGGTAGTATAGTTCAAGTTTCCAAACCTGACCTGATGGCCAGGGGCGTAGCTCTCGATCTGCTGCAGATGGCCAAGCGAGTTGGCCCGCAGTACGAAGCCGCCGAATACGAAGATCTGTCCGGGGAGGAAAACCTCACCCTGGATCGCATCGTTGCCGATGATCGAAGGAGCCATCAAGCCTTACGGTGACGGCACCGTGGAACTCTCAATGAAAGCACCAATGTCGGTGTCAAAACCGGCGGATCTCGGGTAGGGGGTCCCGAACTATGCGTCTAAGGCGGATGGTAACAGGAGGCGGGGGACACGATGTTTACCCAGGTTCGGGCCCTCTCGACGGAGGTAATACCCTACTTCCTGCTTGATTGATCTTGATGATATGAGTATTACAAGAGTTGATCTACCACGAGATCGTAGAGGCTAAACCCTAGAAGCTAGCCTATGGTATGATTGTTGTTGTCCTACGGACTAAACCCTCCGGTTTATATAGACACCGGAGGGGGCTAGGGTTACACAGAGTCGGTTACAAGGGAGGAGATCTACATATCCGTATCGCCAAGCTTGCCTTCCACGCCAAGGAGAGTCCCATCCGGACACGGGACGAAGTCTTCAATCTTGTATCTTCATAGTCCAACAGTCTGGCTGTCCGAGGACCCCCTAATCCAGGACTCCCTCACCTGGATATAGTCATGATTATTTGAAATTCTATCAATTGCCCAACAGTAATTTGTTTACCCACCGTTTGCTATTTTTCTTGAGAGAAGCCACTAGTGAAATCTATGGCCCCCGGGTCTCTTCTTTATTATATTTGCCTTTGCGATCTATTTTTATTTGCCTTTATTTTCAGATCTAATAATCCAAAAATACAAAAATACCTTGCTGCACTTTATTTAATTTGTGATCTATTTATTCAATCTATTATAACTTTCTCCCGTCCTTTTGCCAATTTCTGGCTCCGTTACGGGAAAGGGATTGACAACCCCTTTAATACGTTGGGTTGCTAGTATTTGTTATTTGTGTGCAGGTGCTGTTTACGTAGTGTTGCGTGGTTCTCCTACTGGTTCGATAACCTTGGTCTCATCACTGAGGGAAATACCTACCATTGTTGTGCTGCATCATCCCTTGCTCTTTGGGGAAATACTGACGTAGTTCAAGCAAACATCAATGTGCAAGCGAAAGATCTTGTCATCTTTCAATGCCCATGAAAGGTATTCTTTGGGATTGTTGCTTCCGAAGACCTTAGGTATGGTGAACTTGAGCTTGCCGTAGCATTGCTCTTCATTGTGCTAGGGTCGATGGTGATGACGCTCTTGGCGTGGAGGAGGGTCTTGAGCCGCTTGCTCCTCGCGTTTCGCTTGATTAGCTTGACGTTGAGGTTGTGGAATTCTTGCACGGTTCCTCATTTCTTGGCGCTCCTCAAGGCGTGCGGCTACTTCTTGTCGCTCTTGTCAGATGGCCTCTTCTTGAAGTCATGCTTGGCGGTTGCGCTCGTCGACGACTAGTGTAGCTTCACGTAGAGCACGTTGGGCTTCAAGATTTTGTTCCTCGCGACGATGTTGTTCTTGTCGAGGGGCATCATCTTGTTGTTCTTGTCGATCTTGGCGTATTGGAGCTTGTGCTTGGACCGGAGGTTCATTAGCTTGTTGCCGTAGGCGTTCGCATTCACGGAGACGGCCTTGTAAACCATTGCCATGTAATGGGTTTTGCGGGGCTTGATGAAATTCATGGTCTTGGCAACGATGCGAACGAGCTCGTGGGGGACTTGCATCCAAAGAAGAATGCGAAGAATGTCGACTTGAGTGGCTCTGTCTTGAATAGGACGAAGTGGTAGAAGAGCGGTTGACCATCATGGCTCATATGTCTTCTTTGAGAGATGCCATCGATGTGTCAAAGTAGTCTCTCGTACGTTGCTCAGATTGTCGCAAGTCGGTAGCGAGTAGGTCGATGCGGTCGCCCAATGCTTCATTCTCTTGATGCAAAGCTCTTTGCGCACCGAAGAGGTGGTTCTTGGTGACGTAGATGTTCGAGTCCTCATCTTTCTCGATGAAGAGTGAGTTGGTAGAAGTAGTTGGCCTATCCATCATCTCAAGCAAATATGTGAGTGGAAGAGAGGAAAGAATTATACCAAATGTACCTTATCCAATGTTGAGGATGAATCAATGATCACTCAATAATGTAACAAGGAAATAGCACAATTGGTACCGGATCTCGTCGATTTCTCACACCTATACAAATAAAGCCTTTGGTGGAGCTTGGTGAGGATGGTGGACAAAATTTATGCAATTGCTCGCAAGACTCAATAATGTTGGAAAAGATTCACAAATTTGCAAATGCAACAAGTAGACCAATAGCAAAATGTGGCACATGGAAACACACACATAGATAGATAAGTGGGGTCGTGCAACCAAGGAACGAGCTCAAAATGTGGAAACAACGGAAAATGCTCTTGTTGCACAACTCTAGAGAGACGCTAGCATGATTGCACAATAGGAGGATACGAGACTTGTGCACAACCTATAGAGCAAAAATGCAACACTTCTATCCCAAGTATGCTATATATGTATGATGTTTCGGCGATATGATTCAAGATGATCAAGTATGACAATCTTAATGTAGTATGATGCTATGGTTCTTGCTTAAAAGCTCTTTGCTTATATTTCTCTTTTGCTTAAAAGCTCGTTGGCTCTTTCTCTTTTGAGCTCTTTCTTTGGACTTCTTTTGCAAACTTGACGAACCAAGATAGCAATTGTGTATATGCGATGACAACCTGTGACACAAGAGATGATACCAAGATACATATACCAAGATGATGTGATATATGCAATGAGACGATGATCACTAATGTGCACAAGTAACATTGCCGGCAATACTCAAAGGCTAGTCTCAATAGGTAAGGGATGCAAAATGGGCCATGGTGGTTATCAATGCAATGGCAAGGGTAATGTACAAGAGTGTCGTCGAGGTTACCGATCCTTGCTTACGGTATATGGTGTCAAAATGGTGAAGTAGTGGTCTTTGTCGATGACGAGTCTGTGGCAAAGATGAGAGGCAGTGGTGTCGGAGTCGAACCGTTCCTAAGTAGCCGAAACACGTTAGGAAACGGAAACCGCAACTCAAATTCTCAATGACCGAAGCGTGTCAAAATTTTCGTAGTTGGGAGCGGGTAAGCGATGGTGGTTTGCTGAGGTACAATGTGGGGTTGTCGGAGTGGTGGTGCGGAAGGAGTAGTGGGCGGCTGGAAATTTCTGGAGGAAAATTTGTAGTTTCATCAGGTTCGGTCGGACGTCCGGTATGGGTTGGACAACCGGTGGTCGGACGTCCGATGCCTGGGCGATTCCGGGCTGCGGGATGAACTCTAGGGTTCGTGGTGGAGAAGCAAAATTTGGTCAAAAATTGGATGAATTTGTGGATGGAAATTGGGGAAATGATGGGGGAAAGCTAGATCTACCTGCAACACATCAAATCCATGGATCAAATCCAACAAAACATCACCACACCAACAAAACACAAAAATAAATAAATTGGGGGGCTATTTTTGTGGGGATTTTTAAAATTGTGACAAAATCAACAAAATTAGGCTAGAAAAAGAGGGGTAGAGGCTCCAAATTCCTGATCAACCTTGGCTCATGATACCAAGATGATGTAGGGTGGAACCCTAGGGGACGATCTTTCACGATTTGGAGGGGATCCGACGAAGAACACAACGAACACACGAGGGGAAACACTCAAATCAACGAGATACGATTACACATGTGCTACATCCATGAACACAAGAGGTCACAAAGATTCAAAGACAACAAAGGAAGGATACAAGCAGCTAGTTCTTCTCCAAGAGGAGGTCTTGAATCCACTTGCGGGATCTTCTCCTAGATGGGGGACTTGGCCTCCAAGGGAGTAGGTATCAAGTGGATGAGCAAAGCTCTATCTCTCATATGAGCTAAATCAATGCTAACCCTAGAAAGAGGGAGGAGGAGGAGGAGTATATATAGTCTAAGTGGACGAAGGGGTACATGGGCCTCGGCCCAACACGCTGTGTGCAGACAGGCGTCGGTCGCCCGACAGCTACCGGACGTCCGGTGGCTCGTGAGGGTCTGGTCGTCCGGTAGAGTCTGGACTTCCGGCATTTCGGCTCGAATCAGGCGGCGTCGGACATCCGGAGGCCAAGTCTGACCTCAGGGTGCCATGCTGGCAGGCGTGCAGCGCGTGTCGGCTAGGCGCTGCACGACCAGGTGTGAGGCCGGGTCTGACCTCAGGGTGCCATGCTGGCAGGCGTGCAACGCGTGTCGGTAAGGCGCTGCACAATAGAGTGCAACGTCTATCTGTCGGATGCTGCATAAAAGGGTCAGGTGAGTGTTTACCGATGGTTTAGTTTGTGAAATAATTTCGCATGAGGTTAAATTTGTCCATTTTGCCTACGAGGAGCCAGGAGAGGCAATACATGTGTTTCCTTTTATGCTCACGTAAAAAAGAGAAAGGGGGAGAAAAAAAAAACTAGGGTTCGTTCCAGTTCGTTTCCGGGGAGCACCGCCCCCCGAACTCCCGTGCCCTCCGCTTCCCCAGCCGCGACCAAAGAGGCGTACCCGGCGGCGGGACCTACGGCGGCAGGAAGCCGCAGCCGCGTCCTGCTCGCCGGGCTCGTCGTGTAGGCCAGGAGCGGCGGCGGCGGTAGCTCGGGGAGCTCGCAGCAGCGGCGGCCGCAAAAGGATCGGCTACGGCGGCAGTCTACTACCCCGTAGTTCCGATAGAGGCCCCTCTTCCTATCGAGGTGATTCGAGGACCCTCATCTTTCCCTTGTTTTTGCTGCGGGATGAAGTTACTGCTAGCTCGCAGCGAGTTTACACGGTTACATTTTGGTTGTTTTCCAGATTGCTGCGCCAGCTTAGCTCCATTCATGTACTACTCTAGATTGCAATGATAGGAAGGCAACCGATTCCTAGCCTTAGTAGCCTACTATGAGCTGCGAACTATAAATGATCGGAATGTTAAAAAGTTTTCTTTTTAGGTCATGATAAATAAGCGTCTAGTCTTTGTGGCTGTCGTCACTTTTGGTAATCCTGCCTTTTAGTCGATTCCATTTTTTGTTTGCTGCGGAGGTATTGGTAAGTCCTAGCATTACATTTTTCTGTATCATCCGGTTCTTGTTTTGAACAAAATGATGAATATTCTAGATAATTGCCAGCCCACAAGATATTTTTGTTATGTTTCATGCACCAACCAGTTACTCAGATTGTTGCACCAGCTTTAGCTCCAGCTCTGATACACTATTGAATTCATGCTCCAACCAGTTAACCAAAAGTCCGAACTTATGGAGAAGGTTGGGCATTGCACATATACTTCAACACAACCCACACGTGCAAGCACTCTCGCCTCAAACGTGGGCACGACTAGCACTCTCGCCTCCGTGTTTGTGAATAGGGGTGAGCAAACGCTCTAGCCAGAACTCGAACTTGAGACCTCTGACTCTGATACCATTATATGTTTCACGCACCAACCAGTTCACCCAAAAGTCCGAACTTATGGAGAAGGTTGCCCATTCCACATATGCTTCAGCAATTTTTGAACCAGAATGTTGACTAATTTCTATGCTAGGAAATGATGACCACAAGATATTGTACTGAAACGTGGTTGATTCCAATCCCTCACTTCCAATCTAACATGAACAGTGGCCGATTTGTTCACGTGAAAAGTGGGAACTATAAATGGAACCGCCTTATATTTGGAGGGGGTTGTGATATTCATCATATTATTTGGGTTTGGTTTGAGCTATTCACCAATGGAAATATGAAGAATAAGATTCACGTTACCTGGCATTTAAGTCATCAATTCATTTCTTGGTTGCAATTGTGTAACTCCAGAAATTGACATCTCAAGCCTGCGTGGAAGTCATGAGTATGCATGTAGAACTTTATTCGTCATGTATAAATTTTGCTTGTTGAACTATGTTCTCCCATATAAATGCATGTTGTTCAATGCCACCTAGATATTTAGTAATTAGTAACAAATTGGCAGATTGATCATGTCTGGCTTACAGCGTCTTTAATCTTTGCATATTATATCTTATTGAAATGGTTTGTTCATCAGTGTTTAGGCATATATCTGCAGCTTTGTCACAACAAAGGAATCTCTCTGGGAGTTACATTGAGCACTAGGAATAATCTGCAATGGCAGAGGCCAGCCCTAGAACAGAAACGTCAACAGATGATACTGATGAAAATCTTATGGTAAGTCTTTTCTTACCTTAATTAGCTCAGCTATTGTATGGACTATGGAGTGGAGAACAGCCCAACTATTTTTACTGAATGTATATGAGTGATCATATAATAATTGTAAACAATGATATCAATAGTGAGGTACTGAGGTTTATCATTTTCACTTGGAAACAGAATCAGTGGTTATGAGATCAACCATTACATTAAACCATGCGAGCAATAGTGGCTACAGAAGTTGAAATAAGAGGGGTTGACCAAATGTAGAGGGTGTTCTGTAAGATATTTCTATTAGCTTTGCCGTTCATTTAATGGTCTAAATTCGTGAAAGATGTGTAAACTAAAAAGTCAGTATATAGTGATTTCACTATGCTGCTACTTAGATTTTTTTTGAGATCTTGTTATGAGAGAACCGCTCTTACAATACTGGGTAGATTGGAGAATTTGTATGGTATCCATCAGTCCTGTTTAGATTACTACACAATAGAACAGAACCTTCACATTTCATAATCCAATATAACTATGTGTTGTGAATGGACAGTTCACATAGATATCCATCAAATTAGGAGTGAAAAAACATGAACAATCGGCTTTACCTATTAAGATATCTAGCACAATATTCTTTTGGAAATATAATATAACACTTGTTAAGTTGGCTCACTGCTTGATACGATCCTCAAACCCCTTGACCTTGTCTTAGTTCCTCAACAACCATTTATTTGTATTCTGTCTTTATGATAGCTTGTGAAATTGGACCATCAGGATTCAGGAGTATCACATGTACAATTATGAAACGCATACTCCCTCCGCCCCAAGATAAGATTTAGTACAACTTTGTACTAAATCAGCGACACTTATTTTGGGAGGGAGGGAGTATAACATAGATCTTTCAACTCATCTGCTGAGGTCTATGTAGATTATGTGGTAGTTGAAAATGGTAATTTTGACAGTTACAATATGGGCCTAAAATACGTTATGTCTGCGATGCAGAACATACATGTCCTTGATAGATGATAAAACAATAGTAAACCAAAGGATACACAAAACAGGAGCTGCTATGCTAAGTGGCCAAATTCATTTTTTGCATATAAGTGACTAGGAAGATGCCCTAATACCCTTAACTAGTCCACTAGTTTTTCAAGAACAGGAGAAGCATAAAAGAGAAGTAAACTAGTTTTGCTTTTCAGTTATGTAGTGGAAAATCTCATTCATATTTTATGCTGAAACATTGGGAATCTAGGAGAGGGAAATTAATTGTTTAAAAATAAGAATAACGCGATAGTTATGTTGTCATCCGCAGCTTGAATCAGGTTTTTCAGGAATCTATGAGAGGGAATTTAATTGTTTAAAAATAAGAATAAAGCAAGCCTGATAGTAGTATGTTGTCATCCGCAGCTTGAACCAGGGAATGCTGCTCTTGCTGTTGTTTCTGACTCTAGTGACAGATCCAGAGACAAAAACGGAGATCAAAAGGTAAAAGTTTTCAAGTAGCTTTCTCCGTTTCATTTCATGTTATCGCTCCTGCTACTTGCAAGAAATACTTTGCTAATAGCTTATGTTGCAGACAATGCGTCGGCTTGCTCAAAATCGCGAGGCTGCTAGGAAAAGTCGTTTGAGGAAAAAGGTACCTGGATGTTACTTTTAGCTTCTTTACTAATGACAGTGCTTTTATTTTTGTGAGACTTTTGGTTCACTTGGTATTGCATTCTACTAGTACTTGAATTATGCCATTCTCATATAACTAAACTGCATTTTGCTATTGGGTTTATTTTTTTTCTATTGGGGCTCAGTTATTGTTGGCGCTAGTGCAGTATACACATTATATTGCTGGAAAAATGTAGAGAGGATGGATGAACTCGTGTAGGCCTGTGTATGATTTTTAGATTAGATTAAGCACAGAAGCAGGTCTAGTGGTTTTGCCTGTAAGCCATTAAAAGAGTTCAAAGTTTCTACTGGTTGGCTTCTTAAGGAGCTTTCGGTGAGCATGTTGCGGAGGTTTCGGGTGAACTGTTCCATTGTTGAGAATCAAAACGGAAGTTCGTTTATGGAGAACATCACAATATTTAATTCATTGCTACAAAGTCATCATTTTCACAATTCTACTATAGATTGACCGTGGCGGCGTGGCCTGTGTATTGTATATTTGTTTTCGTAATGTTGCTCTCTCTTGTAGGCATATGTTCAACAATTGGAGAACAGCAGGCTAAAGCTTACCCAGCTAGAGCAGGAGTTGCAACGAGCTCGTCAACAAGTTTGCTTTTATTGCTTGTCACTTTTTTGAGTTCTGGTTACAAGACTTCATTTGAAGTTTGCTTATGGAAATTTCCTTCACAGGGCATTTTTATATCTAGTTCAGCAGACCAGTCCCATTCCATGAGTGGAAATGGTAATATCAGATCTCTCCAGTGATCAATATGTAATCTTTGTATGCCACATGAACTATTTTCTTAATTTTCACCATGGACGTATCCAACAAATACATGCCACATTCTCTTATTTTTGTATATTATAACTATGCTGCCTTTTGTTACAGGGGCGTTGGCTTTTGACACAGAGTACGCACGGTGGTTGGAAGAACACAATCGACAAGTTAATGAGCTGAGAGCTGCAGTTAATGCCCGTGCAGGCGATACTGAGCTGCGTAGTGTTGTTGAGAAGATCATGTCACACTATGATGATATTTTTAAGCAAAAAGGAAATGCAGCCAAAGCAGATGTCTTTCATGTGTTATCAGGCATGTGGAAGACACCAGCTGAGAGGTGTTTCCTATGGCTTGGAGGTTTCCGACCTTCTGAGCTTTTAAAGGTGTGTAATGCAGCCTTGTGCTTTACTTGTAGTCCTTCGGAATATCAAAATCATCTGGCATGACCAATGTTGCTCTAGAATATCTTAGTCTAGAATGAAAAAATTATCAGTACAAACCCTCTGTTTCAAAACAGATGACCTTATAGGCTATCCAACTATTCTCAAATACTTGTCCTTCTGCACTTCAATTACTACTTGAATCATTGTGTTTGTATTAGGTCATGTACTCCCTCCGTTCCTAAATATAAGTCTTTTTAGAGATTCCAATATGGACTACATACGGAGCAAAATGAGTGAATCTACACTCTAAACTACGTCTATATACATCTGTATGTAGTCCATATTGGAATCTCTAGAAAGACTTATATTTAGGAACGGAGGGAGTATACAATAGTACAGACAGGTGCTGTCCATAATATATCCCTCCATGTCACATATGGATCATGCTGTATAGATAGCCTATACAATGATCCGTCTGTTAGTAGTCTTTCTACTCATAGGTAATTTTGATTAAAAGTTAGAAAGAACATTCAGACAATAGAAAGAACTCAGTCTTGTCTGTAAAAACTCGACAGGCTGTGACACTCTTTCTCCTTTTTCTCTTTCCGCCACATCATCAAAATTCTTATGTGGCTCCTGTTAAATACAGCTTGTATAGGTCTATTGTACATGCCCTTACCCTTTATCAATGTCATAAAAACGGGAACTAATTAACTCATGCTTGCATGCCTTAATTTGAGGAGGAAAATTGGGGCATCTTAATGCCTTGGTGAGAAGAAAGCGATAAACATGAAAATACATGGAGGGCAATATAGACATCTTACTCACTCTTAATTCTTGTGCCCAACTCTAGAAGGGCATTTATTTTAGAACAGAGGGAGTATCTATGCGCCTACCCCAACTTGTTTGGGACTAAAGGCTTTGTTGTTGTTGTTGTTGTTGTTAGGGAGTATCTATGCATCTTTCTCTGTGCTGTATATTATCAGGTTAGACTAAATAATATATGGGGATGTAGGCAAATTACGGATTATGAGAACGCAATATCATGTGTCTTGTTTTGCATCTCTTTGATACTTCCTTTGTCTCCTTTATTTGTTTGAAATGCTGATGTATTTATTGATGAGTTACTAATAAACTAAGAAACTGCAGCTTCTTTCGACCCAGCTTGAACCCCTAACTGAGCAGCAGCTGTCAGGGATATGCAACCTTCAGCAATCATCACAACAAGCTGAGGATGCTCTTTCACAAGGAATGGAGGCTCTTCAGCAGTCTTTGGCAGAAACGTTGGCTGGGTCTATCGGCTCTTCTGGATCTGGATCAACAGGAAATGTGGCAAACTACATGGGGCAAATGGCCATGGCCATGGGAAAGCTTGGAACCCTTGAAAATTTCCTTCGCCAGGTATTTACTTTACTCCGAATATATGGTTAGTAGAGAGTATTATGATATGATACCGGAGGAGCTGGGCAGGAGTATATAGACCTCTGTAGGCTATATAATTCAAAAGAGAAAAGTCGATTTTTCATCCCACAACTCTTCCGGAAGTCTACATTTGGTCCCTCAGCGTCAAAACCGTACTCTGCACCGTTAACTCTTCAAACCGGACAAGTTTACTCCCTCGTCTCAGCCGACCCGGTATCGCTGATGACTTGACCCTGTTGTGACCGGTCTTCGCTGACGTGGCAAAATTTCTCTTCTATTAATCATATATCTTCCTCCCATCTCTAGTGGGCATTTGATCAAGCAACTCACACGCATGCACTTTCGCCACCGGCACCACCTCGTTGTCTGACTAGGCAACATCAGCCAGAAGCACGCCACCAGCACCACTGGCCTGACCTACACGTCTTGGCTGGTCGTCAACGACAGCCGCCGGGTCCAGGGCTTGGCCTCTCGCCACGTCGAAGATGGTCGCCGTCGTAGCTGTGGCGGAGGCGCCTAGGTTCGCCGGCTTTGTCCGTGTTGCCGATGCTCGACTGTGGCGTGGTACGCGTCACGGGGGCCGGGCGTGGTCAAAGCAGAGTTCATGCCGCGGACGTGCACAAGCCGTGAAACACCTCTCCGCGGACCATGTCACTGGTGGTGACAATCGCGAATTCAGTGCCAAGCTGGAGGTGCTCGGTAGCCTCAGCCACTGTTATCTTTATGATCTCTGAAATGGTAGGGAGGAGGAGCTGATGATGCTTCAACACTAGAGGTTATCTTCTGCAGTCCACTTTCTATCTTCTCACATGTCTGCTTGTACAATTGTAAGAAGGGACTCTTCCCATCCTTCTCGTTTGCATTAGAGGTTTGCTTGCGCTTCTTGCTTGCTTTTGGTGTCTTCAAAGATGCCAACGTCATTTCAGCACTATCATCGGGTTTCTCCATAGGAACTGCATTAGGATATATCTCCAGCACAAGAAGCACTAGCCCCTGTGACATTTACTTTGTCAAATATGATGTGTACTTCAAGGTGCATCGGCCCCTGTCGTTTGAACTTGAAATGATGCATTCTTTCCTGTCTTCTCTTGGCATATCTGGAAATAAATGTACAAGTTAGGTAGTGCAATCATATAAAACCATGCAAAATGAACCTTTTCTGATACTCTTACCTGAAGATGTTCATCCCACCATTCCTTAGAGCAATCAGCAGTTCTCTTCTCATAATCCATCCAAGCCTAGTTGCTTCATTGTTCAACTCCTTGAAAGAACATAGTCATTTTTTATTGCATCCCATTTGTCCTTGGGATACTTCTTTCCCGTTCTTGCTTCCCATTTCTCCAAAACGTTACCCAACCCTTATTTAAATGACCTAAAGGGTCTATTCCCATTTTCAACCTCTTCTTTCAAGATTTCGATGAGTTTCTTCAGATGTGCATCATCCCACACCGCCTTCTCAGTCATACTTCAATCAAGCGATATGACAAACACATATCAAGAACAATCCACTTACATAATCTCAAAAAATCATCCAATGTACAACAATATGCAGCAATACTATCAAAATATCATCCTCTGTACAGCAATATACAACAATATGCAGCAAGTACTGTCAAACCATCATCATCATACCCTCAAAATATCAAGTATACAGCAATTACTCATCCAATACGACTCCCATCAATTTGTTTTGAACAACAGTGCATACACAAATTTAGGCAAAAATAATTAACATAACAGGGGAGGGGAGGAGGATGCGAAAGGAGTGAGGATGGAAGAGAGGGTCAGCCCAGATGTGGCCGTCCGCACTGGAGGAACGGCCTGCAGCGAGCAAGGTAAGGTTCAGGCCAGATCTGGCTGATTCAAGAAGAGGTAGGAGAAGGGTGGAGGGAGGAGGGAGTAGGGGGGAGGAGAAAGGAGGGCCGGCGGTGCCGGACGGCCGGCTGGACCAGGGCTGAGGGAACGGATATAGAAGAGGGAAGAGGGAGGAAGGAGGGAGGGGACGAGAGTGTACCTGGGCCGGCAGTGGAGCGCTGCTCCGGGCGTCGGCAGGGGTTGGAGGGTCACCGGAGTCCGGCTGCAGCGGCTGGCGGCAGCCAACCCTAGCTCCTGCATGGGGCTGGCGGCTGCTCGGTCGTGCCGGAGTGCGACTAGGGGGTCCCCTTCGTTCCTGCGAGGCTGCTGAGAGGAACAGATTGAAGGGTTACGTTCACTTGGGAGTGGCAAAGGTGGGTAAATACTATCCAACTTCTAGGGGACAGCTGAAAACGGTCGATTGAGAAGCCGGAGAAGTTGGGGTAGGCTGGCTTCAACGTGAAAGCTGTAGCTTTTACAGAAGCTGCTGTCAAAATTACCCCTTTGGTTAGCTTCTAGCTTTTTCAAAGCAGAAGTTGGATAAAAAAGCTCAACCTAACACAGCCATCCTCTCATCTCTCTATTGGGCATTTGATCAAGCAAATCACACGCATGCACTTCCGCCACCGGCACCACCTCGTCACCCGACTAGGCAACATCAGCTAGGAGCACACCACCAGCACCACTGGTCGGACCTACACGTCTTGGTTGGTAGTCAACGACAGCCGCCGGGTCCGGGGCTCGGCCTCTCGTCACGTCGACCATGGTCACTGTTGTAGCTGTGGCGGAGACGCCTAGGTTCGCTGGCTTCGTCCGTGTTGCCGATGCTCGATGGTGGCGTGGTATACATCGTGGGAGTCCAGGGGGTCGGACGTGGTCGAAGCACAATGTTCACGCGGCGGACATGCACAAGCCGTGAAGTGCCTCTCTGCGGACCATGCCACTTGTGCCGGCAATTGCGAGTTTAGTGCTAAGCTGGAGGTGCTCGGTAGCCTCAGCCACCACTACCTCGCGCGCCTGAACGGCTGCTGCACAGCCGGACATGACGGCTCCTCGAGCGAGCCAGCCTCGTTGCTTAGCTGGTGGCCTGTGTGCCACCGCGTCCCCTTGGGCACCATGGCCGTGCTCACCTTTCTGCACCATGATCGATGGACCGTGTACCACTGGCTAGGGCCTTCAGGGGCTTGGCTGCCGAGCCGTCGACGTCTGCTCCTCCACCCCTCCATGCCCGGGACCCGTCCTCATTCAGTCTTGTGCACAACCACGCTTCACCGCACCATGATAAAAAATTAAGGTGACAATGTCTCCGTGCACCAGTAGCAGCCAGCACCCCGTCCTCTTCTGTCGCCACCGTACTATCCAGCTCCCGGCAACGGCAGCATGAGGTGACCATGCCACAGAGACTCCGCTGAGGATGGAGATGGTGGCCGAGAGCGGCTCAGCACGCCGATGGCGGCTTCCCCTTCCCTAGCATGGTCCTCGCTTCCTTCCTGGGGAGGCCTCACTCCGGGGCAGAAATGGCGGCGGCGTTGACCATCGTCGCTCCGGTTCGGAAGGATCGCCCTGTGCTGCCTGCCTGTACGCGCAAGAGACCGAGCTGCTGCGGTGTCCCATGGCCCGAGCACGGCTCAGTCATAGGCCAGGGCCGTCATGTCTGCCGCGAGGTGGTGCGCACTCTGCAGCGGGAGCTGCACTGGCGGTGGCTGGGATGGAGGCATGCCGCTGGCTGCGGCAGACAACGCACGCCAAATGGTCGACTAAATGTCAACACTGGAGATAGATGGGAGGAAGTAGATATATTGCTACGTGGACACGGCCCGGTCAAAGCCGCGCCATATCATGAAACAAACCGCTTCAGTTCTGGAGAGGGACCAAAGTTGTCCGGTTTAAAGAGTTAAGGGTGCAATATGTCTGGTTTGAGAGTCGAGGGATGAAGTCTGCAATTTGCGAAGAGTCGAGGGACGAAAAATAGACTTTTCTCAATTCAAAATGATCTGCAATATCCTGTTTAACTATATGCTTTTATGACTGGTGTTTATGACATCCTTTCTTGTTTTAATACTATCAAGGCTGACAACCTGCGGCAGCAGACTCTTCAGCAGATGCAAAGGATCCTGACCACAAGGCAGTCTGCCCGTGCACTTCTTGTGATAAGTGATTACTCATCCCGGCTTCGTGCCCTAAGTTCTCTCTGGCTTGCTCGACCAAAGGAATAACAAGCGCGTGTGATTTGACTGCAATACATTTTCGCAGTTTGGGGGTGATGGTGGTGGCAGTCATGCAACAGACTTGATTCAGAGAAACTTGCACATACTATAATCCAAAGCGATGTTGTGTTCAGGTAGCTTAGCCATATAGTGAAGTTGAGTGCATTAGGGCCGGGTCCTTGTTGTACCGTTAACCGCTGTAAAATTGGCATCTAATGGTTGCCAAGTAATCTTTAAGATCCTAATTTGCAGAGAGCCATCCCTTTAGATGTGCATTTATAACTTTTGTTGCTAATCGGATTTATTGACTGCTGGGTGTCGTGGGAACGATTTCGACAATAAGAGAGGGGTAGGATAAAGGAGCACGATCTATCGAGATGCATATGGGTGACACGATGGGTGACACGGTGGTTTTAGCGAGTTCGGGCTTCTCACGGTGGAGATAACAACCCTACGTCTCGTGCTTCGGAGAGGCTTTGTTTTATCTGTCTATGTATGCGGAGATTACATGGTGTATTTGAGAGAGAGAGAGAGAGAGGAGAGCGGATCTCCATGCCCGAGCTATGTCCTGAGACTAATGGTGAGAAAGAGAGAAGTGGAAGAAAAGACCCTCTAGTCTAGTGGTGGGGGTGGCTTATATAGAGTGCGCCACCCCCTCACCCCTTATGTTACACGGTGGAGCATCAATGCCATAATGCTTGCACACTACAAAACCGTCATGCTGACTATTGGTCTTCGCATATCCGAGTGAGTTACACGGCCGAGTGGAATGAGCTCGTCGAGTGGAGTGCCGTGCTCCGTGTGGTTGTTGCCGTTCGAGTGACTTTCAAGTTGCAGTACATCTGGACGACGATCTGGCCCAGGGGCCCAGTACAAAGTGTACGGTGTCCATGGGTAGGGTATTTAGGTCAGGCCTGTTACCCTACCCCCAATACATGTCCTCGTCATTAGCCCCCGAATCGGTCGAGGTTGAGCGGGTCGAGTCGAGGTGAATTCCCAGATGAGTCGAGTGCTACGGAGGCACTTATGAACTCCCTTTGGTCATCCGGCGGTCTTATCTCCGCGTGTTGCCTTGATGGATTCTGGACTGCATGGTGTCCGAGTGAAATGAGCTCAAACGGGTCCGCGGAGGAGCGTTAAACTCACCTTATAGCAAAAAAAATTTGGATTGATTTGGAGCTGGTCCTGCATCGAGTAACTGATTACTCGAAATTTCTTCACGCCTGGAACGTGCCTTTTTTTGTTGTTTGGCCGTCACTCGGACCGGGCGGACCGTTCCGAGTGGATACCATTCCAGTGGGGGCACGCTGAGTTTGGAGCTGGTCCTGCATCGAGTAACTGATTACTCGGAATTTCTTCACGCCTGGAACGTGTCTTTTTGTTGTTGTTTGGCCGTCACTCGGACCGAGCGGACTGTTCCGAGTGGATACCATTCTAGTGGGGGCACGCTGAGTGCACCCATTGGGTGTAGTCCCCGAGATTGCCGTCGACTGCGGGCAGTCGACGAGAGTCTTAGATCCTGTCTTTTTTGTTGTTGTTCATCACTCGGACTGGTCGGGCCGTACCGAGTGGAGATTACTCCAGTGGGGGCACGCTGAGTGCATCCACTAGGTGTAGTCCCCGAGACTGCCGTCGACTGCGGTCAGTCGGCGGGGGTCTGAGAGAACTAAAAATCTTCTTAGCTGGTACTGATCGAACTTGTTCTTCTCTGACTCGGAGGTCGAGTAATTCTGGAGCTAGTTTTGCATCGAGCAAAATGTTTATTTCTGAGTTCTCTTCCAGTGGGGGCACGCTGAGTGCACCCACTGGGTGTAGTCCCCGAGCCTCTGTCGGACTAGATGAGTCTGGCAGAGGGTTTAAGTCTCCTGGTAAACCTCCATGCAGTCGGCACGGTAAATATCTTTGTTTGAAATTGAGTCAATCGGATGGATCTTCAAGCGCTTGGCATGGTAAATAAGCTCAGCTTGGAGCTAAGTCAGTGGGACTGATCTTCGTGCACTTGGCACTGTAAATAAATTCAATCTGGAACTGGATCAATCAAGTGATCTTTGTGCACTCGGCATGATTGAATTCGGCCTTGAAACTACCGACCATAGAAAAAAGCTCGACTCCAGGGAGTAATCGTTCTAGTAGTACTTCTTATATTGTCCATTAGCTTTTGCAGGAAAGGGGTATTTGTAAGAGTACACGTGTTTCCCGACTGATCGGGGTATGTTGACTGCATGGAAAAACTTGGTGGCACTCGTATGTCTCCCGGAGGAGATAGACTAGTGGTCCTATGTGGACGTGCCATGAAACCCGAGTGGTGAGGCTAGTGTGTTGGCTGACTCTCCGGAGAGAGGCCACTCATTATCCCGGGGGAACACCAGCACATGCCATCTTCGGTCCAAGTTTGTGAAACTCACGCGGAGCCTAGAATAAGGGCCAAGTATATCCGTAGAGGAGCGTCGTTTTCATCCTTTTGCGGTCCTGAAGATGACTCCAGGTAATGATTTGGGCGATCGTCTGAGTGGACGGTGCTACACTTATAGATCTTCGGCGGACCGAGCATGTATGGTCAGAAGAATATTCCTAATGTGATCAACAGGCTGACCAAATGGGCGTAACCCATGAGGGCGACATGGCCCAGGGCTGTGCGAAGCCCCCGAGTGATGCTCGAAAAAGGTAAGCTTGCTACAGAGTGTGATATGAGGTTTGAACATATGAGTAACTTAGTTGTTCCTGTGTAGTGGTGAAGACGGGCACAACCGAGTGGCGACGCGCGGGGCTGCCGAGTGGTGAAGACGCGCACAACCGAGTGGCGACGCGCGGGGCGGCCGAGTGGTGAAGACGCGCACAATCGAGTGGCGACGCGTGGGGCGGCCGAGTGGTGAAGACGGGCACAACCAAGTGGCGACGCGCGGAGCAGCCGAGTGGTGAAGACGCGCACAACCGAGTGGCGACGCGTGGGGCGGCCGAGTGGTGAAGACGCGCACAACCAAGTGGCGACGCACGGGGCGGCCGAGTGGTGCTAAACGAGGTGGCTGAGTGAAGGACTAAGTCTCCAGCCATGTGGCAAAAATGGTCCTTGAAGGAGTTAGCCAAATGCTTTCGAAGCTGATGTAGCGACGAGGTCGGTGTAGTGTGGCCGCGGTGCAACAAGACTGGCGCGACAACTGAGTCTGAGTAGGAACGAAGATGGTGCGCAGAGTGTCTGGGTGATTATGAAATTTGTCAAAGTGACGGATCGAATGTACTTGTTGAAGTGAAGGGTCTGACTGGTGATGAAGGACTCGACCACTTAGGAGAGTGTCATTCCGAATGAGCTGCAGCTCCCGAGTGCGGCGTAGCCCCCGAGCGTACTACAGGCTTCGACAACGGACATGTCGGAATACGAGAAATATAGTTTTGAATGGATGATTTGCAATTCATCGAGTCGGACTCGGGTAAAGATGAGGAGAAGCTTCTGAGTGATGCTCGAAAGAGGCAAACTCACAAAAGAGTGAAGTGTGAAATTTAATTATAAAAGGGACTTATCTGCCTCATGCCTGACGAGGTCTATATCATTGATACGATGAAGAGGATTCCACATAGGGGTTGGCCGGATGTGTTTGAAGTCAACAGAGCGACAAGGTCGGTGTTGTGGTGCGCTGGGACCGGTATGGTGACCGAGTCCGAGCAGCGATGAAATTGGCGCATAGGGTCGTCGAGTGATCGCGTAACTTGTGTAAAAAAATGCACAAGCCAACGAAATAATTTCTTGAGGAAATTTGATGTGTGCTGAAATGATTTGTGTGAATAACACCCATAGACACCCGCTGGGAGTGCAAGGGGCTTGCCGGTTAACCAGCAAGAGTCTGAAAGAGCGAAGGATCCGTTCGAACTTGTCGAAGCGACGGATCCGACTGAACTCATTGGAATACTGGCTCAAATAAAACGGAAGTGTAGTGTTTTGACTGAGCTGTAGCACCGGAGGACCGATGCAAACTCGAAATGAAGAACGACACATGGTGTTCGTGAATGATGTATGCGAAAAAATGGAAGTTGGACTCGGGAGTCACATAACCAATACTAAGCAAGTATATGAAAATAAGCAGCTGAGCGTAGAGGCACACACGGCGGCGTGGCCTCCGAGTGAAAGTGATGTGTGAATTGCGGGATACTCGGGAAGACGAAAATAACAGAATGTAAAATGACTTAGCTGTTTGAAGGGGCGCGAGTGGCCGAGTGGTGATGAGGCGACCAACCGAGTGGCGACGCGCGGGGCGGCCGAGTGGTGATGAGGCGACCAACCGAGTGGCGACGCGCGGGGCGGCCGAGTGGTGATGAGGCGACCAACCGAGTGGCGACGCGCGGGGCGGCCGAGTGGTGATGAGGTGACCAACCTATGGCGACGCGCGGGGCGGCCGAGTGGTTATGAGGTGACCAACCGAGTGGCGACGCGCGGGGCGGCCGAGTGGTTATGAGGTGACCAACCGAGTGGCGACGCGCGGGGCGGCCGAGTGGTTATGAGGTGACCAACCTATGGCGACGCGCGGGGCGGCCGAGTGGTTATGAGGTGACCAACCTATGGCGACGCGCGGGGCGGCCGAGTGGTTATGAGGTGACCAACCGAGTGGCGACACGCGGGGCGGCCGAGTGGTTATGTGGTGACCAACCGAGTGGCGACGCGCGGGGCGGCCGAGTGGTTATGAGGTGACCAACCGAGTGGCGACGCGCGGGGCGGCCGAGTGGTTATGAGGTGACCAACCTATGGCGACGCGCGGGGGCGGCCCAGTGGTTATGAGGTGACCAACCGAGTGGCGACGCGCGGGGCGGCCGAGTGGTTATGTGGTGACCAACCGAGTGGCGACGCGCGGGGCGGCCCAGTGGTTATGAGGTGACCAACCGAGTGGCGACGCGCGGGGCGGCCGAGTGGTTATGAGGTGACCAACCTATGGCGACGCGCGGGGGCGGCCCAGTGGTTATGAGGTGACCAACCGAGTGGCGACGCGCGGGGCGGCCGAGTGGTTATGAGGTGACCAACCGAGTGGCGACGGGCAGGGCGGCCGAGTGGTTATGTGGTGACCAACCGAGTGGCGACGCGCGGGGCGGCCGACTGGTTATGAGGTGACCAACCGAGTGGCGACGCGCGGGCGGCCGAGTGGTTATGAGGTGACCAACCTATGGCGACGCGCGGGGCGGCCGAGTGGTTATGAGGTGACCAACCGAGTGGCGACGCGCGGGGCGGCCGAGTGGTTATGAGGTTACCAACCGAGTGGTGACGTGCGGGGCGGCCGAGTGGTGTAGACTCGTCCCGCCGAGTGACGATGAGCGGGGCGTCGGAGTGAAGTAGACGCGTCCCGCGAAGTGACGATGCGCGGGGCGTCCGAGTGATGTAGACGTGACCCGCGGAGTGGCAACGAGCGGGGCGTCCGAGTGACGTAAACGCGTGCCTCAGAGTGGCGATGCGCGGGGCGTCCGAGTGATGTAGACGTGACCCGCGGAGTGGCGACGAGCGGGGCGTCCGAGCGACGTAGACGCGTCCCGTAGAGTGGCGACGCGCGGGGCGTCCGGGTGAAGTAGACGTGTGCCGCGGAGTGACGATGCACGGGGCGTCGGAGTGAAGTAGACGCGTCCCGCGGAGTGACGATGCGCGGGGCGTCCGAGTGATGTAGACGTGACCCGCGGGGTGGCGACGAGCGGGGCGTCCGAGCGACGTAGACGCGTCTCGCGGAGTGGCGACGCGCGGGACGTCCGGGTGAAGTAGAAGTGTCCTGCAGAGTGAAGACGAGCGAGGCGTCCAAGTGACGTAGACGCGTCCCGCGGAGTGGCGATGCGCGGGGCGTCGGAGTGAAGTAGACGCGTCCCGCGGAGTGACGATGCGCGGGGCGTCCGAGTGATGTAGACGTGAGCCGCGGAGTGGCGACGAGCGGGGCGTCTGAGCGACGTAGACGCGTCCCGCAGAGTAGCGACGCGCGGGGCGTCCGAGTAAAGTAGAAGCGTCCTGCAGAGTGAAGACGAGCGAGACGTCCAAATGACGTAGACGTGTCCCACGAAGTGATGATGCGCGGGGCGTCCGAGTGTTGAGACGTCCCACGAAGTGGCGACGCATGGGGCGTCCAAATGATGCATGCAGAGGCATCCAACCGAGTGAGAACACATGAATGATCGAGTGCCAAGTGATGATGTACGGAGCGTAGTCAGTTGTCTGTTCGTTAGCCGACCCAATAGAACGGTGAATCGGCCGAGTGAATCACAGCTGAGCTGCGATCCGGTCGCTACGCCATCAACCGAGTGGAATAAATGGCGAGTCGGTCGAACAACGTTGTGCGTCTCAGCCTGCAAGGTAGTACATCCACGAGTATTTTTTGCTGGACTAAAGTATCCATGTACGGATGCTATTTTGCAAGGATTAAAGACCGTGGATGGTTATGCATGCACGCACAATTAACTAGCGTAGGAACCGCGGAATTTTGGCTGTAGTAATTAATTGCTTAATGAGCCGCTTAACGAGCTGTGGTAATTAACCGCTTAATTAGGTGATTAAATTAATGAAGGATTATGAGGCGTTCGTTATGCGCTCGGGATAGTGGGCTACGTACCTTTTGATGTAGATGATGCATCTGTCCGAGTGTAAATTTGTGCTTGTCCGAGTGTACCAGAGTACCAGCTCGGAGTAGCGGACTGGGTGGGCCGGTTTGAAGTCAACGCAAGCTGCATGTGCGCTGGAGGCTGATGCAGGTGGCATGTAGGAGTACGCAGAATCTTGTTTAAATGGCTGATTAATGAGGCAGCCAATTAATCCGGCGTTGAAGACTCCTTTCGTTTCCAAATTTTCCTGCATGCAGTTAATTGATGGAAGAAACAGCCCACGTCCTGACATGTAGGAGTATGCAGAATCTGCATGTAAGAGGCATTAATTAGCGCTAATTAAGCCGGAATTAAAACATAGAAGTTTCTGCATGTGATGCGGGTTGAAATTAGGAGAGTTGTGAAGGCAGCCCGGAGTCCGGAGAGCTCCGCTGCGGTGAAAACTGCCGGTCTTGTCGGAATCATTCGGCAGTCGAGAGGTGGCGACGAGAAGGGTGAGCGGCTGGCCACAACCCAGGGGCCTGTGACGCGGGCCAGCGCAGCCAAGGGCGAGGCCGACGCGAGCACCGGTGGCCACGTTTCACTGCTCGGGGAGCCGGAGCTGTGTGCCGGTCGAAGTAGTGCTTCGAGGCCCGCGGAGCCGGGCCGAGTGGAGGCAGCCGTGCCTCGCCGCCCGAGGAAACGTGTCGAGCGCCGGTCGTCGTGCTGACGGGCAGACAACGGGGCTTCGTCGTCTGGGAGCCGAGCCACCAATCGGAAAAGAGAGACGTCCTTTTGTATGAGCTCGTGTGCATAAGAACAAACAATAGTCAGATCAATGGTTGATTGTAAAGAGGATAAGTTGAGATGAGCAACTCCCTGATCTTTTTGTACGATGAGTAGTATTTTGTGTGATGGCCGGGACTTCAATAGTCAAAATGGGTAGCGATGGTTGTTTGATCTCGGGAGATCATCCCAAGAAAGCTTGGGTCACCTGCCGAAATTAGTTTGTTGCCGGGGATTGAAGAAAAAACTATGTGCATCATGGCTCGACAGACGCCATGCCCCACGGTGGGCGCCAACTGTCGTGGGAACGATTCCGACAATAAGAGAGGGGTAGGATAAAGGAGCATGATCTATCGAGATGCATATGGGTGACACGGTGGTTTTAGCGAGTTCGGGCCTCTCACGGTGGAGATAACAACCCTACGTCTCGTGCTCCGGAGAGGCTTTGTTTTATCTGTCTATGTATCCGGAGATTACATGGTGTATTTGAGATGGTGTATTTGAGAGAGAGAGAGAGAGAGAGAGAGGGGAGAGCAGATCTCCATGCCTGAGCTATGTCCTAAGACTAATGGTGAGAAAGAGAGAGGTGGAAGAAAAGACCCTCCTAGTCTAGTGGTGGGGGTGGCTTATATAGAGTGCGCCACCCCCTCATCCCTTAATGTTACACGGTGGAGCATCAATGCCATAATGCCTGCACACTACAAAACCATCATGCTGACTATTGGTCTTTGCATATCCGAGTGAGTTACACGGCCGAGTGGAATGAGCTCGTCGAGTGGAGTGCCGTGCTTCGTGTGGTTGTTGCCGTTCGAGTGACTTTCAAGTTGCGGTACATCTGGACGGCGATCTGGCCCAGAGGCTCAGTACAAAGTGTACGGTGTCCATGGGTAGGGTATTTAAGTCAGGCCTGTTACCCTACCCCCAATACATGTCCTCGTCACTGGGTACATTTGACATCATGTTGTACAATGCCAGGCTAATCATCTAACGACTGTATATTACCATTTGGTTGCCTTAAATTTGGGTGCGGTGATTGATACTGTATGTTTCTATTTGTACCATTATGTGTAGACTTGTGGATTATGGTAAGATTGGAATTATTCTTCGCATCCACTTTTTGAGCGTGTGCTCTGTTAGGACGGGGCTTAACAGGCAGCTTTCATCCGAAAATGTATGTTGCGATGTTGATTTACATGTATGTGTATTATGTCATGAACGTTTGATACAGATGTTTTTTTTTTTTGTATTTTGAAGCACTGTATACCTTTTGTTTTTGTTTTGCTGCACATATTGTTGGTCAACCAAATGTTGGAAAACACGTTATATTTCCAGACGGAGTGTAGTACTCCCTCCGTTTTTATTTACTTTTTTTGAGAAAGTATGCTTGTATTCAAATCATGAAATAATACAAAGTCTCGTTAGAGTTGTACAAGCACACCCTGACACTCACAAAAGATCAGAAAAACAAAGAGCATGTATAAGCACACCCTGACACTCACAAAAGATCAGAAAAACAAAGAGCATCTTAAAACAAACAACCAGTAAAACACAAAGATCTTTGGAGCTCTGTATTATCATCCCTGAACCTTGCGAGAAAACACTGCCAGATTGCCACACATGATTTTGCAATGAGACCAAGCCATCATCTTCAACCACAGCATAATCGTCACCACATTGCTCACCCTTTTCTTGGCTCCGACGCCGATGAGACAAGGACACACATGTGCATTTAACATGCCTGCACCAGCCTTCGTCATCTGTGGTTTTGAGTACTGCTATATGTGCCCCTTCCAGATGAAAGAGAACTAGGATTTGGTTCCGACACCCCGGTCGGGCCAAACCGTCTGGGCAAAGTAGGACATCCCTCCCGCAACGGCACAAAGAAAAATGACGAACACCAGCAGAAAATCGTACCGTCGAGGAGGAAGAAGGATCTCCGTCTCCACACAACCACCACCCATCCGAGGACCGAACTGGCCAGTGCTGGTCGACCTCCAGACACCAAAGCCCGCGACCTCGACGAGATCCGGGACCCCCCATCCCATCGGCTCCTAGACGAAGGCAAGAGCCTCGCCTGACAGTGAACGGAGTCCGGGGAACTTATTCAGATGCGCTACCGCCGCAACGGCCTCGACAATGTTTCCCTTAACCCTAACCCTACCGAGAACCCACTCTACGCACAACTCCGAGGTTCCCATTCCTCCCGTCGCCGGAGCGGCTGGCGGAGAGAGAGGGAACTAGCGGTGGCACTGGTGGCACTCAAAGGGAAGCCGCGGTCGCCTCCTGTCGCCTGTCTACGAGATCCGATCTATCCGAGAGTTACGAGTCGCGTCTGCCCCTAGTTGGTCCCGTATTTATTTACTTTGTATATTAGTTTTGTCAAAGTCAAACTTTGTAAATTTTGATCGAGTTTATACAAAAAATTGTTAACATCCACGATACCACATCAATGCCACTATAATTAATATTGAATATATTTCGCATCACTTAGTGATCTAAAAGGTCTTATATTTCTTTATAGAGGGAGTATTTGTTATTGTGAAAGTAAATATATTTTCTATGGAGTTTGACTTTGGCCAAAACTAATATATATGTGGAGTAAATAAAAACAAAGGGAGTATGTGCAGCGGCCGAGCTTAGTGCAATGCTGCAGGGGTCACCACCCTAGGTTTGGATTAGTTAGTGAAGAATATTTCTTTTGGGAGAACATAGTTTAGAAGAAATCCCCCTCCCCTCTTATTTTCTATTTGGCCCCTATTGAACCTTGTCAAGCTCCGCCACTCAGTATATGTATGTGGAACACCAGTGAAATAACAGGGTGGGAACGACATGCAGAACTGCTATAGAATTCCCCAAATGGTAAGTACCTGACCTGTGGTGTGTGGTGTTTCGGTCCGAATGCCCTGCTGGCCGTTTGATGGCGAGCAATGATCTTAGTCTTAAACATCGCCACGTCATATTCTTGTAGGTGTTTGGGGAAAAAATTAGATGAGACCAGGTTTCACGGTTAGCAGGTGAGACCCGCACTGATGGATGACACGTGATATTCACAAATCACAAAGCATCTAATCTCTCCTTCCCTGATTTCAGGTGGGGGGTGGGGTAGATGCTTTGTGATTTGTGAATGCCACGTGTCATCTATCAGGATGGGTCCCACCTGCTAAACCGTGAGACCTGGTCTCATAAAATTCTTTTTCGTGTTCGGGCTCGTGAGTCCTCGCACGAATGTTTTGACCACAACACCAACGTACTCCCTTATTCATCCATCCCCCTCAGCCACCGTGCTACATCTCACTCCCCCTCTCCTCTCCGCATACCACCGCATAGCCGGCGACGAATCAGTGGGCCGCCGGTTCTTGGCGACAAGGAAGGAGGACACTGGTTCCAGACGAGAGGCAGGAGACCGCCGGATCCAGGCACAGGAGTGGCACACCCTTATTCATAGGTCGGGATGAGCAAGGCCGGCTTGAGGTCCCGCCGGAGGAGGTGTTGCTGCTGACGGGGAGGCCATGGATGTTGGTGGCCGAAAAACCTTTGCGCCCCCTCTCCAACCCGGTGACGCTCCTCGAGGTCGGCTGCGACAGAGATGGCTAAGAGCATATCCAAACAGCCGCCCAACGCGCGGCGCGCTAAAAACTACTTTGCAGTGCGCCCATCACTTGGTTTGGCACGGCGGGCAGCGCTGGCTCCAGAAACCGCGCAAAAATACAGCGCGCGCGACTCGCCGGCGCATGCCATATGTTGCATTTTGGACAGAAAATGAATTTCAAACATTCAAAATGCAATGAACATGGCACGTGCGGGGCGAAGGTGGCGCGGTGGAGAGAGTGCGGCGCGAGCGCTCGTGTGTGCCGCGCGCGGAAGCAGGCGCCCTAAATAAACAGCGGCGGTGGCGATTCAGACCGCGCGTCCAACTCTATATGCCGCGCTCGCGGTTATTGCGTGCCCGCTGGAGCCCCTCTACCGATTGCGCGCTAAAAAGGGCAAATTTGCGGTGCGGCGCTTATTTAGCGCGGCCGTTGGAGATGCTCTAACGGGCGAGGCGATGGTGACTAAGTAGCCTCACATGCGGCGGTGGGCTCGAGCGCGTGGAGGCGCACCGCGCCGCTGCCTCGCATTGTCTCCCGCGCAGGAAGGTCACCAGTAGGGGCTGCGCCACCTTGAGTAGGAGAGCCGCACCACGACCGGCATCGCGGGCGCCATGCTCCAGGTCGGGAAATGGCACATCATCGTCTCTCGAAATAGGCTTTCGCCCTGCTTTATAAATAAAGAAACGGTCCATACAATCCAAGTTCAACAACACCCGACAGATAACGGCTGGGGCCGCAGTACAATCAAGCCCAAGAAAGCATAAAAGAAATAGAAAAAAGCCACCTAGTGGCGGCCGCCTAGCAGCACTACGAGGATGATAGTCGACGCGTCGAAGCCAAAAGCGCATCCATCATCAAGCCAAGTCGGCCGCGGTCACGCTGCATCGAGAGCGGGTGTCAGTGCTGCAGGAAAGTAAGGAATTTGAAGGAGTTAGACGCCTTCCTCGGAAAAACCTTCTCTATCACCATCTTATTCCTAGTCGTCCAAAGAGTCCACAACATCGCCGCAAAAATAAGCCAAAATAGGCGGCGATGACGTGACGGCCGTAAAGCTCTATGTTGGAGAAACTCCGCGAGATTTAGGGCCTCCCATTCAGGCCCCAACGCCTCGCGGATGTACGTCCAAAGTACCCTCGCCGCGGTACACGAGAAGAGGATACGTGTCCCGGTCTCTGGTACTGCACAGAGAGGGCATAGACCATCACGAGGTTCGTGCCGCTTAAGTACCTCTGTCCCCAAGGGGAGGCGATCCCGTAGTAGTTGGCAAACAAAAATCTTAATCTTTAAAGGGACGGGGGCTTTCCATAATGGGGACAGCCAAGGAGTGGCATGCGACGGGAAAGGGCATGGTATGCTGTGCTCACAGAAAACTCCGCCGTCGGCGTGAGCCGCCAGGATACCGTGTCCGGATAATCCGGCAGCACGAGCGGGAGGGCAGCCCGCCGTCGCACATCATAGTCCACGACGGTCCACTCCGTCGACGTGGGCGCTTCGGGTTTTTGCGGCAACACGAGGCGACCGACCGCGCACCCAAATCCGCCGACGTGGTGTTGATTTGGGGGAAGGGGTCTGGAGGAGCTTGTCGGTGTCAAAACCGGCCGATCTCGGGTAAGGGGTCCCGAACTATGCGTCTGAGGATCGAGGGTAATAGGGGACAAGTGGGACACAATGTTTACCCAGGTTCGGGCCCTCTTAATGGAGGTAAAACCCTACGTCCTGCTTGATTGTATTTGATGAGTATAGGGGTTACAAGAGTTGATCTACCTCGAGATTGTAATGGCTAAACCCTAGCTGTCTAGCCTATGAGAATTATGATAGCCTCTACGGACTAAACTCTCCGGTTTATATACACACCGGAGGGGCCTAAGGTTGTACATAGTCGGTTTGTGGGGGAAGGAAATAACATATCCGGACACCAATCTTGCCATCCACGCATAGGGGAGTCCTACCCGGACATGGGGGGAAAGTATTCTGCTTGTATCTTCGCGGCCCATCAATCCGGCCCGTATCAATAGCCCGGACACCCGAGGACCCCCTAATCCAGGACTCCCTCAGTAGCCCCTGAACCAGTCTTCGATGACGATGTGTGCGACACGCAGATTGTCTTCGGCATTGCAAGGCGGGTTCCTCCTCCTGAACACTTTAAAATAATTCCCTAAACAAAGGAACTGTATCTGGCTCTGTATAATTGTTACAACCCTTAGCCACGAAGGCAAGATATCCAAATAAAACAGTGTCTCTTCACTGACAACTTTTTCGGCGAAACATCATATCTGGCTCTTTAACATTTCGAACCGTTTTCACGCCTCCCGCTTCGCATTTCGAGGCATGGCCTCCATTGGCACGTCTTGTCAAAACAGAGACCATGCCCGCCCATTACGGGATCCTCATCAATACAGTTTTGGGTAATCCAACCGTGCCATTCGCATGATCTCTTCGGGAACTAGCGAGTTTTAAGGCTTGAGAGTGGGGCGTTTGGTATTTCACCGCCTATATAAGAGGGTAAAGATTCCTTCTTTTTCTCCCACGCCTTTCTCCTAGCTCTTGCCTACCCTTCCTCTGAGCTCCAGTGCCCAAAATCTCAACCTTTCCCACCGCCACCAACCTCCCTAGCCATGTCTGGATCTGGTTCCAAGGGCAAGTGGGAGGCCTCCTCCGTCACTGAGAAGGACGTCAAGGAGCTCCTGGGCACGGGGTATTTGTCTGCGGACATCGGGCACAGGCTCCCCAACAAGGGTCAGGTCACGCCTACCCCGGAGCCTGGCGAGAGAGTAGTGTTCATACCCCACTTCCTCCGGGGGCTAGTGTTTCCTCTTCACCCCTTCGCTCGCGGCCTCATGTTTTATTACGGGCTGGATTTACATGATCTAGCCCCAAACTCCTTCCTCCACATATCGGCGTTCATCGACGTGTGCGAGGCTCTCCTCCGCATCCCACCACACTTCGGCTTATGGCTCAAGGTTTTTAACCTGAAGCCGAAGGTGGTCGACGGGCAGCACGCAGACTGCAGTGGGGCCATGGTGAGCAAACTCCCCAACAACATTTGGCCCAAAGGGGCGTTTGTGGAGATGGTCAAGGTATAGCAGCAGGAGTGGTTCTACATCACCGAACCCCGCAATGCCAACTGGGCAGCCATACCCGATTTTAGATCCGGACCCCCCACCAGGCTCACCTCCTGGACCGCTAAGGGCCTCGACTGGGGGTCCACGACGGATGTGCAGATGCTGCAAAAGTGCATCACCAACATGATAGGCAAAAACATCAGCCTCACAGACGTGATTCAGGTGATGCTATTCCGCCAGACTCTCCCTTGCCAGCTCCGGGCCTCTCATATGTGGGAGTTTAGTCCAGAGGAGCCACGGACCTTGAAGCACTTCTTCGGCACAACGCACGAAGACATTTGGAAGTTGCTCTTCAAGGCCCAAAAAATGTGGCCAAAGAAGATCGAAGACATTGGTCTCGACATCGAGAATCCGGCCTCGCCGGTAAGCATGATTTTCCCGAGTACCTATTTGGTAAATAAGTTTAGATATAAAGTATCGCCTGTTCTTCGTACAGGGCTGTGATATGTCTCCAACGTATCTATAATTTTTGATTGTTCCATGCTATTATATATATTCTGTTTTGGATGATTAATGGGCTTTATTATACACTTTTATATTATTTTTGGGACTAACCTATTAACCGGAGGCCCAGCCCAAATTGCCGTTTTTTTGCCTATTTCAGTGTTTCGTAGAAAAAGAATATCAAACGGAGTCCAAACGGAATGAAACCTTCGGGAACGTGATTTTCGGAACAAACGTGATCCAGAGGACTTGGAGTGGACGTCAAGCAACAGACGAGGAAGCCACGAGGTAGGAGGGCGCGCCCTCCACCCTCGTGGGCCCCTCGTGGCTCCACCGACCTACTTCTTCCTCCTATATATACCTACGTACCCCCAAACCATTAGAAGCGACCACGAAAACCTAATTCCACCGCCGCAACCTTCTGTACCCGTGAGATCCCATCTTGGGGCCTTTTCCGGCATCCTGCCGGAGGGGGCATTGATCACGGAGGGCTTCTACATCAATACCATAGCCTCTCCGATGATGTGTGAGTAGTTTACCTCAGACCTTCGGGTCCATAGTTATTAGCTAGATGGCTTCTTCTCTCTCTTTGGATCTCAATACAAAGTTCTCCTCGATTCTCTTGGAGATCTATTTGATGTAACTCTTCTTTTGCGGTGTGTTTGTCGAGATCTGATGAATTGTGGGTTTATGATCAAGATTATCTATGAATAATATTTGAATCTCCTCTGAATTGTTTTATGTATGATTGGTTATCTTTGCAAGTCTCTTTGAATTATCAGTTTGGTTTGTCCTACTAGATTGATCTTTCTTGCAATGGGAGAAGTGCTTAGCTTTGGGTTCAATCTTGCGGTGTCCTTTCCCAGTGACAACAGGGGCAGCAAGGCACGTATTGTATTGTTTCCATCGAGGATAAAAAGATGGGGTTTATATCATATTGCATGAGTTTATCCCTCTACATCATGTCATCTTGCTTAAAGCGTTACTCTGTTCTTATGAACTTAATGCTCTAGATGCATGCTGGATAGCGGTCGATGTGTGGAGTAATAGTAGTAGATGCAGAATCGTTTCGGTCTACTTGTCACGGATGTGATGCCTATATACATGATCATACCTAGATATTCTCATAATTATGCACTTCTCTATCAATTGCTCGACAGTAATTCGTTTACCCACCGTAATACTTATGCTATCTTGAGAGAAGCCACTAGTGAAACCTATGGCCCCCGGGTCTATTTTCCATCATATTAATCTCCCGTTATTTCTTTTACCGTTTATTCTGCTTTCTTTGCTTTTACTCTTTATCATAAAAATACCAAAAATATTATCTTATCATCTCTATCAGATCTCACTCTTGTAAGGGACCATGAAGGGATTGACAACCCCTTTATCGCGTTGGTTGTGAGGTTCTTATTTGTTTGTGTAGATACGTGGGACTCGCGCGTGGTCTCCTACTGGATTGATACCTTGGTTCTCAAAAACTGAGGGAAATACTTACGCTACTTTACTGCATCACCCTTTCCTTTTCAAGGGAAAACCAACGCAGTGCTCAAGAGGTAGCAGGCTGGACGGCAAAGGCGGAGCGGATCAAGTGTCCGGCTCCGCTGCCCGAAGACCCAGCCACACCCCAGCTGATAGAGATGCTGGTCCTGGCGTCCTATCAGGCGCCGGAGAAGAAGGCCAAGAAGAAGAAGGGAAAGGAGACCAAGAGCGGCCCCCGCCACAAGGGTCCTGCGGACGCTATGTCCGGAGAGACTGAAGCCCCCTCCTCCCATGAGGGAGACGAGGAAGAGGAAGAGGAGGAGGAGGTGGAGAGCGGTTCCTCCCGCAAGGGGAGGAAGAAGAAAAGGGCGGCCACCGAAGACCCGCAAGAGGAGGCGGCCAAGAGGGGGAAGATGACCCTCCAGGACAGTTCGGACTCAGATGCCGAACTGGTCCCCAAAAAACCTCCTAGGGTGAAGCCCCTGGCCGAATCGTAAGTGTTTAGATACTTACTGTTTATCTTTTAGTCTTCCTATTTTCCATTACATAAGTTATCATGTTATGCATCTTTCAGCCCTCCCCGCAACCTCCCGAACACCTCGCTATCGGATGGGAGTTCTTTGCCACCTGAGATGGCAGAGAGCGAGACGCCGCCTGATACGTCTCCAACGTAGCTATAATTTTTTATTGTTCCATGTTGTTTATTTATCAATCTTGGATGTTTTACAATCATTTTATAGTCATTTTATATCATTTTTTGGTACTAACCTATTGACATAGTGCCAAGTGCCAGTTGCAGTTTTCCATGTTTTTTACATCGCAGAAAATCAATATCAGACGGAGTTCAAATGCCACGAAACTTTACGGAGAATTTTTATGGGCCAAAAGGAACACAATGGGCCCTGGCTGTGCCTAGGGGGTGCCCCGAGGGAGCCACAACCCACCAGAGCGCGCCAGGAGGCCCAGGCGCGCCCTGGTGGGTTGTGCCCACCACGGGTGCCCCCCGGACCACCTCTTTGCTCTATAAATACCCCAATATTCCAGAAACCCTAGGCACGTTGACAAAATATTCATCCAGCCGTCGCAGAGTCCAGAACCACCAGATCCAATCTAGACACCATCTCGGATGGGGTTCACCACCTCCATTGGTGCCTCTCCGATGATGCGTGAGTAGTTCTTTGTAGACCTTCGGGTCCGTAGTTAGTAGCTAGATGGCTTTCTCTCTCTCGCTGGATTCTGAATACAATGGTCTCTTGGAGATCCATATGATGTAACTCTTTTGCGGTGTGTTTGTTGGGATGATGAACGTCGAGTTTATGATCAGATCTATCTTTTTATATCCATGAAAGTTATTTGAGTTTCTTTGATCTCTTATATGCATGATTGCTTGTAACCTCGTATTTCTTCTCCGATATTTGGGTTTTGTTTGGCCAACTTGATCTATTTGTCTTGCAATGGGAAGAGGTGCCCGGTAGCGGGTTCGATCTTACGGTGCTTGATCCCAGTGACAGAAAGGGAAACAACACGTATGTATCGTTGCTACTAAGGATAAAATGATGGGGTCTATCTCTACATAGATAGATCTTGTCTACATCATGTCATCATTCTTATTGCATTATTTCATTTCTCCATGAACTTAATACACTAGATGCATGCTGGATAGCGGTCGATGTGTGGAGTAATAGTAGTAGATGCATGCATGAGTCGGTCTACTAATCTTGGACGTGATGCCTATATAGTGATCATTGCCTGGATATCGTCATAATTATTTGAAGTTCTATCAATTGCCCAACAGTAATTTGTTTACCCACCGTTTGCTATTTTTCTCTAGAGAAGCCACTAGTGAAACCTACGGCCCCCGGGTCTTCTTTCTCATATATTTGCCTTTGCGATCTACTTTTTCCTTGCATTTATTTTCAGATCTGTTAAACAAAAAAATACAAAAATATATTGCTGCAATTTTTCTTTATTTATTTTATTTAGCGTTCGATCTATCAATTTACTACAAATTTATCTCACGTTCGTTTGCCACTTGAGGCGCCGTACCCCGAAAGGGATTGACAACCCCTTTAACACGTCGGGTTGCGAGGATTTGTTATCTGTGTGCAGGGGCTGTTTACGTTATGTTGCTTGGTTCTCCTACTGGTTCGATAACCTTGGTTTCATATATGAGGGAAATACCTACCGCCGCTGTGCTGCATCATCCCTTCCTCTTTGGGGAAATACCGATGTAGCTTCAGGCGACATCACCGCCGCGAGCCCCCTCGCCCATCACCGCGGATGACACCGAGGTGTTATCCCAAAGGACCTCTCCTGGCCACGGAGGGGCGGGCGAGGCTGTCGAGAAGGCGCCCGAGGGCAATCCCTCTGTTGCCGAAGACATAGGGGAGGCCACCCCTATGGCAACAGACGATGGGGACCGTCAACAATCCGGGCCCCAGCCGGATACTCTCCCGGAGACCAATGTGGCTCCAGGATCGAGCGAGCAACCCCCTTCGAAGGAGGGGGAGCATCAGCGACCTCCACTAATCCGGAGGTGCCAACCACTCTAGTGGAGGCACTGCAACGTGCTTCCATCATGGAGGAGCACCACGCCCTGATGGGTGCGGTAGTAGAGAAGGTTCTGTCCGCCAAGAGCAGGCTGAATGAAGCATTCACCGGCCTACTGACAGGCTTCGAGGTATGCGATGTAATGCTCTAGACGCTTTTTTCATATAAAGGAATATACATGTGCATAGACAGTAGCCCCTGAGACTCTGCCTGGTTTTGAGAAAAGCCGGACAGAGGATCACATAGTATTCAGAAGAGCTAACATACTTGTCTATTTTGTAACAGGCTTCCTTGTTGGCGGCAATCGCCCAGGCCACCGAAGTTTCCGAGCTCACTCGAAAACTGAAGTTGGCCGATGAAGAAATCGACCGCGTTAATAAGCGGTTCGATGAGACTCAAGGTATGCGTATTGAAAAGTTTGGTTATATATTGTAAGCGATAGGTATATTCAGAGATGAACTCATGTAATGCTTTTGTTTATGGGCATAGTTGGTGCAGCCGAGGTCGAGACCCTTAAAGGCGCCCTTGCCCAAGCCCAAAAGAGGCGAAGGCAAACAAGGCAGCCGCTGACAAAGCGGCTGCAGAGCTGAAGACCGAACAGGTCGCTCGCCGACAACATGAAGCTCGGGTGGCCGAGGTCGAACAAGAGCTAAAGGACGCCATCCTCAAGTGCGAGGGTTTGGAGGAGAAGGCTTTGGCCCAATTGTCCGAACTAGCCAAAGCTCTCCAAGATGCTAAGGCGGCACGGGTCGAGTCCCGAAGTGCTCGCGAGGAGATCCACGAGGCAAAGCAAATATCGGCTGGTAAGGTCTTTCTTTTGCAGAGTATTTTTGGAGGTCAGCGGTATGCGTTACTCACACGGCTGCGGAGTTCTCCAGACACGTTTGCGGATCTTCCGAGGAGTGCTGCTGATGCCGCACAGTTCTTCCGAGCCCAGGAGGGGAAGTCGACCGAGAAGCTGTTCTGGTCGCAGTTTCTTGCGCTGGAGCATTCGACGCCTCTGAATGACCAGATGAAGTAGCTGATGGAGCTGCATAGGATGGCTGGCTTGGCCATGAAGGATCTAATAGTCCGGCTTTGGCCAGCCGAACCAATTCCTAGCAGCTACTTTGGTTTGGTTAGGCGACTCATCGATGCACTGCCTCGAGTCGAAGCTGTGAAGCGCTCGGCGTGCATAGAGGGTGCTCGGATGGCCTTCACCCGTGTCAAGATGCATTGGGCAAAGATGAAGGCCACCGACGTGGCGACCGCAGGCCCGTCCAAAGGCAAGGACCACCGCAAGCTGGAGAGATACTTTGAAGACGTCCTGGCGGGTGCCAGAGTAGTATAGGGCCAATGCTCAAAGGACGTTATATTTGAGTAGATGTATCCGGGTTGTAAAAGCTGTGTTTTGTGAACCTAGGCTTGTAATATATTTGCGCCATTTATCTTAAGTTATTTTCCTCCTGTGCGGCCGTTTAATTCTGAAAGTGAAGGAGGTGTCCGTGAGGTGAACCAGGTGTTGGGGATATTACTACTGGGTATAAACCGTCCAGGAGAGGCCGGGTTACCCCCAAAATGAGTTATTTATATTTGAAGCCCATGAAGACAAGGAGTATGGCGCTTTACGAAGGCCCAGGGCCCAGAAGCGGGTTATGGCCTGTAGACATAAACCGCTATATCATATGTAACTTGTGTTGTAAGATAAGAAAGGTAGAAACCGAGCCGGACACATTTATGAGCCGGCCTCGGGATTCTGTAAACCGCCGGGCGTCAACATGTGTATATAAAGGGACGACCCGACGGCGGTTTAGGGACAACAAACAACAACTCGAGAGCCAGACATAGCGGATTTCGCTCCCTGGTCATCGAAACCTTGCAATTCCACAACAACTGGATTAGGCTTTTACCTTCATCGCAAGGGGCCGAACCATTATAAACTCTCTGCGTCCTTTGTCCGCTTTAACTCCTTTAAGCTAACCCGTCACGATGGCTCCACGACTAAGTCCTTTCATTAGGACATCTGCCGTGACAAAACCACGACAGTTGGCGCCCACCATGGGGCAATCACACGATGGTTTTGAGTTCTTAGAGGGCAGCTTCAAAGGGCTCAAGGGATACGCTATGGGCCGGATGACTAAGAGTCATCGCGGCAAGCTCTACATCGACGACGCAGGCTGGGGCCCCGAGGCCGGCTCAATTGAGTACAGGTACCGGGTCCCCTTCGGCGGCATTCACGTTTTCATTGGCAAGATCGGCAAACCGGGCCCTGAGCCGGACATCTGCACCGACATCGTCGAAACGGCTCAGCGTGCGAGACCCGCCCGGGTTCAGCCTGCCATGAAGCGTGCCTTCGTGGGAGTCATCCATGGAGCAGAATCTGAGGTTAGATCGGCATCTGGTGGTGAGACCGTCGTTTACTGTAATGACGAGTCATCGACCGGAGAGACCGAGTCATTGTACCAGTTGCAAGATGGCCGGATTGAGGGCTGCTCCGATGGCGACAGTATTCCGGACCCCTTCGGTCCATCGAGCCGGGTTGCGATCTTCATGGCCGGTACACAGCCAGCGCACCACTCTTCGACCGCGGCGGCAATGGTTTCCGGATTAGTCGCAGCGACAGCAGCTGGGGCAGGAGGCCCTGTGCGACCACCGGCTCAGGTTTTATCTGACTTATTTGACGCTTTGGCAGTGCTGCTAGCAGAAGTTAATCCAGCGAACCAGGATGAGCATAATGCGGAGATCGCGAAGGTGAAGGATCAGATAACTCAGGCCAAGGTGGACCTGGCGGCCGAGGATACCAGGATGGCTGCAGAACGGGCCGAGTTGGAGGCGCAGGCTTACCGGCTCATGTTGGATCAGAGCGCGTCAAACGATGTCATGAGGAGAAGGTACCGGTCTCACCTGCCCCCGGTTTATGAGGCCAGGAATCTCTTTGACACCCCAGGAGCAGGAACCAGTAATCCGCCAGTGATAAACCGGGTGGAGACACCTAGAACGGGGGCGCCGGTTCAGCCACGTCTAATAGATCCGCATCGTCAGAACGTCCTATCACAACACGTCCCAACACCATCGGGTCATTACTCTAACCCGTCGGATAACATTGTTGCCGCCGCTTCACGATTGGCGGCTCTCCCGATCGAAGGCGAGTCCCCAGTAGCGGTCGAGACACGACGGGCTAGAGAGCTCCTTCAGACAGCCTTGACTCAGCAGCAGGCTTATTCATACAGCCGCGAAAGGATTCATTCTTACAGCAGGCATATGGATGAACCGGCCGTGTCAAGCAGTGCGCGAAATCGTAATCCGCCCCGTGGCCATAACCCGGCCGGTGGCGGTGGTGATGCTCAGGATGTGGTGGATCGTGCTAGGGCACGTCGAAAGGCCGAGTTAGCGGCGCAGCATGAAGCCCGCCAACTTACTCCGGTTCGTCCAACAACTTCGGTGGAACCAGGGCTTACCTCCAGTTCTTTGGGGATACCGTGTCTCGTCCCAGCGCTGCGCAATGTACGGCCGCCCAAGGATTTCAAGGGCCCACGTAAGGTGCCGAATTATACTACCGATTTATCCCCCGAGTCATGGGTTGAAAGCTATGAGATGGCAATGGAGATGCTGGATGTGGACGATGCGGCGTGTGCTAAATACTTCACCATGATGTTGGAGGGAACAACTCGCACATGGTTGAAAAACCTGCCAGCTAACTCCATTGGGTCATGGGCCGAGTTAAGGGCTCGGTTTATCCAAAATTTCAAGGATAGATGCAAGCAGCCCATGTCAATTGTGGACTTAGCTGCCTGCGTCCAGGAGGAAGGAGAGTCTACAACCCATTGGGTGAGCCGGGTTTCGGAGATTTTGCATTCATCAGACCGCATCAACGCTGATACGGCAGTTTTAACGTTGGAAGGCAATTGCCGGTTTGCACCTCTGAAGTTGAAGTTGGGACAGCTCAAACGTCATTGCAATGACATGGGAACACTTATGGCAGCTCTGGTGAAGTATGCCGACTCTGATAGTACCAAGGACCCCGAGTCTGACGATGACAAGACAGGGAAGGGAAAGAAGAGCGGCAGCACCAAAGGGCAGCAACATAACCCGGCGGGTCATGGAAACAGCGGTAAGTGTAAAGTGGATAACAGTTTAGATTTTGTGGCTAATACCAACGCGCAGGATAATGGTCAGCGTCGTAAGGGTAAACCGCCCCCGCGTGGTGGAGGACCAAGTCCCAATCCGGAGCGCCTGTCTCACCTGTTAAACCAGCCTTGCCCAAAACACGGGTCGCGGGATAAGCCAGCCACGCACCTCTGGAAGGATTGTTATATTATGCGGGAGTTCAAAAATTCAGATTTTTTTCGGTATGATCATGGACCGGGCGGCGGTTCAGGCCCCGGATCTCATGGGCCGGGTTACGGTGGAGGCAGTTCCGGTTCAGGTTTTCATGGTAATCAGAGCGGACATGGCAATCAAGGTAATCAGGGCAACCAAGGTGGTTATAATCATCAGGGGAGTCAGCAGCAACAGCAGCAGTCGGGTTACCAGAGCAACCCGAAGCAGCTCAATAGTGGGCAGTACCATGTTTTCACCACAAGCCTGTGTAAGCGCGATCAGAAGCTTCATAAAAGGGCAGTGAACTTCCTTGAACCGGCGGTGCCCCGTTACTTGCGCTGGCCTGAACAACCCATTGTGTGGAGTCGAGAGGATCATCCACCTCGGGTTGATAATCCAGGTCATCTAGCATTGGTGGTCGCACCATAGGTTGGAGGATATAAGTTCACCAAGGTACTCATGGATGGAGGGAGTAGTATCAATATCCTTTATTATGAAACCTTCCGTCGCATGGGGTTAACAGAAAAAAATCTTAAATTGTCAAATACCATTTTTCATGGTGTGGTGCGTGGTAAATCGGCGTATCCAGTTGGTAAGATAGCTCTGGAGGTGGCTTTTGGAGATGAGCATGACTCGAGATCAGAAACATGACTTTTGAAGTAGTGAAGATCAAGAGCCCATATCATGCCCTGTTTGGACGGCCGGCTTATGCCAAGTTCATGGCAAGGCCCTGTTATGTTTATCTGCAGCTCAAGATGCCGGGCCATAAGGGGACCATCACAGTGCATGGGAGCCGCAAGATCGCTTTAGAATGTGAAGAAGGTGATGCGGCATATGCTGAGTCGGTTTGTGCGACAGAGGAGTTGAAGTTCTACAAAGACAATGTTGATCCGATGGATATGACCTCTTTAAAGAAACCAACTACAGAGCATGATCCGACCTTGAAGTTTAAATCGGCTGATGAGACTAAGCTGGTTGATTTTGTTCCTGGCGATTCATCCCAGCAGTTTAGCATCAGCGCTAACTTGGATCCGAAATAGGAAAGCGCGCTCATCGAGTTCATCCGTGAGAACCGGGACATCTTTGCATGGAAACTCTCCGACATGCCAGGTGTACCGAGGGAACTCGCTGAGCACACTCTTAATGTTGATCCCAAGTTTAAACCGGTCAAGTAGTTTCTCCGCCGCTTCAATGAAGAAAGGCGCAAGGCTATTGGTGAGGAGGTAGCCAGGCTCTTAGCGGCTGGGTTTATCGTCGAAGTATTTCATCCTGAGTGGTTGGCCAATCCGGTGCTGGTCCTTAAGAAGAACGACACTTGGTGTATGTGTGTGGATTACACAGATTTGAACAAGGCTTGTCCAGCAAATCCTTTTGCTCTCCCTCGTATTGACCAGATCATTGATGCTACGGCGGGTTGTGAGCGTTTGAGCTTTCTGGATGCATACTCTGGTTACCATCATATTAAAATGGCAGCTAAGGACCAGGAGAAGACAGCTTTTATAACTCCCTTTGGAGCCTTCTACTATGTGTCTATGCCTTTTGGGCTCAAGAGTGCCCATGCGACTTATCAGCGCTGTGTGCAGAATTGTCTTCATAATCAGATCAGCCGCAATGTTCATGCTTATGTGGATGATATTGTGGTGAAATCCAGAAAGGAGGAGACATTGATAGATGACTTGAAGGAGACCTTCGATAACCTCCGGGTTTATAAAATGATGCTTAATACGGCCAAGTGTGTTTTTGGTGTACTAGCAGGCAAACTCTTGGGCTTTCTGGTGTCTAACAGGGGCATTGAAGCTAATCCGGAGAAAATCAAGGCTATAACTTCTTTGGCTAAACCGAAGTGTATCAATGATGTTCAACGCCTGGCAGGCCGGATTGCAGCCTTGAGCCGGTTTATCAGTCGCCTTGGGGAGAAGGCAATCCCTTTATATCAGATGCTGAAGAAGACGGATGACTTCGTCTGGAGTGACGCCGCCAATGAAGCGTTTGAGGACTTAAAGCGGCAGCTGGCCGACCCGCCGGTCCTTGCTGCTCCTGTTGATAAAGAGCCCTTGTTGTTATATGTGGCTGCTAATGCCCGGGCTGTTAGCGTGGCTATTGTGGTGGAGCGCAAGGAGGCCGGAAAGGAGTATCCGGTTCAACGGCCGGTTTATTATATCAGTGAAGTACTTATTGAGTCCAAGGAGAGGTACCCACATTGGCAGAAGCTGGTGTACGGAGTTTTCATGGCGAGCCGAAAGCTTAAGCAATATTTCCAGGGCCATCCCATCACTGTGGTCAGTTCTGCTCCTTTGGGGGATATAATCCAGAACAGGGAAGCAACTGGCCGGGTTGCCAAGTGGGCTATTGAGCTTGGGCCTCACGGGTTAAAGTATATGCCCCGGACGGCGATCAAATCTCAGGCACTTGTGGATTTCATGATTGACTGGACAGAATTACAGGCGCCAGAAGAGAAGCCGGATCATACTTATTGGACTATTCATTTCGATGGGTCCAGGCAATTGGAGGGCTCGGGGGCTGGAGTCGTGCTAACTTCCCCATGAGGTGATAAGTTTTGTTATGTTCTCCGTTTAATGTTCCCTTGCACTAACAATGCAGCTGAATATGAGGCTTTACTCCACGGTCTTCGGATGGCTAAGGAGATGAATTTAAACCGGGTTAAGTCCTTCGGTGACTCGGACCTAGTGGCTCAATAAGTGTCTGGTACTTGGGATTCCAAGGATCCGCTCATGGCAGCATATCGTCGAGAGGTGGATATTGTTGCAGGTCACTTCAAAGGCTATCAGGTTGATCATGTGGACCGGCGGAAGAATGAAGCGGCGGACGCTTTAAGCCGTTTGGGTTCCCAGCGTAAACCGGTTCCACCCAACGTCTTTCTGGATGTGCTGCATAATCCGTCGGTTAAACTCCCCACAGAGGAGGATCTGGCTGTTCCTGATCTGGAGGCTCAATTGGTGGCTGCGCTTCATATCATCCCAGATTGGACGGTCCCATATTTGGCGTATATGAACCGGGGCGAGTTACCGGAGGATGAAACCTTGGCCAGGCAGATAATCCGGCGGTCCAAGTCCATGACTATTATCAATGGAGAATTACATCATTGCAGTGTGACAGGGGCGTTTCAGCGTTGCGTGTCTCCTGAAGAAGGCCGCGAGATTCTGCGTGAGATCCACGAAGGGGATTGTGGTCATCACGCCGGTTCAAAGTCCCTGGTGGCTAAAGCCTTTCGTCATGGCTTCTATTGGCTGACGGCTCATGCTGATGCGGAGGACTTGGTGAAAAAGTGCGACGGTTGTCAGAAATTTTCACGCCGAGCTCATGTTCCGGCCCAAGAATTGAGGATGATTCCAATCACTTGGCCGTTTGCAACTTGGGGGCTAGATATGGTTGGGCCCTTTAAGAGATCCAAGGACAAGAAGACCCACCTTTTGGTGGCAGTTGATAAGTTCACTAAGTGGGTGGAGGCAGAGCCAGTCAGTAAGTGTGATGCAGCTACGGCGGTTCAATTCATCAAGAAGGTGATTTTCCGGTTTGGCTTTCCACACAGCATTATAACTGATAATGGTACCGATCTGTCCAAAGGTGCTATGAAAGAGTTCTGTCAACGTGAGCATATCCGGCTTGACGTATCATCAGTGGCTCACCCCAATCTAATGGTCAAGCGGAGAGAGCCAATCAAGAGATCTTGAGAGGTATCAAGCCCTGGCTTATGGTTCCTTTGCAACGGACGCCGGGTTGTTGGGTGGAGGAGTTACCTTCTGTGTTATGGAGCATCAATACCACACCCAACAGATCTACGGGTTACACGCCTTTTTTCATGGTTTACGGAGCAGAGGCGGTTCTCCCTAGTGACATCCGTCATGACTCGCCTCGTGTGGCGGCTTATGTCGAAGCTGATAATGAGAAGGCATGATAGGAAGCACTTGACCTGTTAGATGAGGAGCGTGACATTGCAGCAGCCCGTTCGGCGATTTATCAGCAAGATCTGCGTCGTTATCACAGCTGCCGGGTTAGAACCAGAACTTTTCAAGAAGGCGATCTGGTGCTCCGACTCATCCAGGATCAGACTGATATGCACAAGTTATCCCCGCCTTGGGAAGGGCCCTTTGTGGTCAGCAAGAATCTGCATAACGGGTCATACTACCTTATAGATGTTCGAGAGCACAAAGACTCACGTAAATCGGAGGAGGAGACCCACTGGCCGTGGAATATCGCTCATCTTCGGCCTTATTATACTTGACCCATAGGCTCTGCTTATGTACATAGTTATGACAATGTATATATTATGATCAATATAATAAACCGGAGCCTCAGCTAAAGCGGGGTATCTGTTGTTTTTCTTACATCATGTGTGGTTACATGGGGGCTTCTGTTCATAAAGCGGAGTCCGGTTTACCCCTTGATTCAGCTTATAAAGCCTTATATAAAAATCACTTGGGGGCTTGGTCGTATTCGACCATAGCTACACCTCTTGATCGGCGCAAGGCCACCAGGAAAATCACTTGGGGGCTTGGTCGTATTCGAACCATAGCTACACCTCTTGATCGGCTCAAGGCCAAAAGAAAATTACTTAGGGGCCAAAGAGAGTGTTGCAAAAGCACAACTCAAACATAGGCACCCACTGAGCACAGCTCAAAATATTGCTTGGGGATTCTTTGATTCGCAATGAACAAAGAATCTACACTTGTAATAGGCTATCAAGCCACGGCTTGGAAGCCAGGTGTATTCACCTAAAACCCTGGGTTATCCTGCCTTTTTAAGTAAGCCACTCCGTCCAGGTAAACCTGGTATGACCCGCCGAACTTTTGACAAGTCAATCTCATAGACCCTGAACTTGTCAAAGTTAAAACGACGATTGGTTAAAGATTGAGGTCCATCTTAAAAGGCTTTGTAAAATGGTTTAACTCAGCGGCCTGGCAGCCCATGAAAAGCCTCGATTTGGGGCCTGGCAGCCCGTGAAAAGCCTCGACTACAAGTTTTTTATTTGCTTTTATTTGCCAAGTTTTTCTCTTTTGATGGGATTTATAATATTTTTTGATAGACCGGCGTTTATTGACCCGGCTTGACTTTCAGCTACAAAAGTTGTCAGTACATAATCAATTATAATCCGGAAGTTTATTAACCCGGTCTGGTTTCGACTATAAGTCGCCAGTATTATATATGGTTAATCCGGCGTTTATCACAACCCGGTACGGTTTTATCATAAACCGACACAATATGGAAGGAGTTATCAGTACTCATGATTGGGGTTATCGCCCTTACTGCAAAAACTCGGTAAACCAACGAGGTGATTCAGTATCACAGGTATCATTTATTTTCATATTTGATTATCTTCTTACAGCCTTGGTTATAAACCTTGGCTATATATCTGGGCATCATGACCCGTCTGGCGGTAAACCGCCAGGACACTTTCAAACTTCATGTACGCAGGAAAAGCTGGGATAAATTGCTATGGATTATGAACATAATATATCTTCAGCATGGCGGATTAATAGTGTCAGCAACATAAATATGCGTGATGGCATAGCAGACCAAAAGTTAGAACTAGCCTCTTACAAGGCGCTTTAATGCCCAAAAGAATAATTTTTTTCAGCAAGCGTAGCAGAACGCAGATGGTTAAACCGGCCTCCGGATCATGACTCGTCACCAGGCTGACCTGACGGCTGTGGATCGTCTTGCACCGGTTCATCCTCCTCCTCTCTACATAGTGGTTGGAAGTCAACGGTTGCCCAATCGATCCTAGTTAGGGCTTGGAATACAACTTCATCGCTTATAAGTGTGGACGGTTCAACGTCAGGGGCATAGGTGTGCTTACGGATTGGTGGAATGAGATTTTGAGCCTCAGGAGTTGGTGCAGCAACCCGTTTGTTGTTGACGTCATAACTCGCCTGATAGTATGAAAGGTCAGCTTCTTCAGCCAATTGGCAAGCCAGTGGACGCATCTCCCTGGTTATGACTCGGAGAGCATCATTGTCAAACTCTAATACGTCCTCCTCTAATCTCAGAAAGCCCTTACCCACATCCATCGGATCAAGATCAGGCACCCATGCTTTCGCCCGGGTTAGTGCAGTCAGAGCACCTGCACTTGCAGCCGATCTTTTGAGTTCTTCAACCCGGGCAGGCAGCATTGACAACCTTTCTAAAGTTTCTTTGATCAAGGTTGGGGGCGGCTTGTTATGAGAATCAGTGCATATGACCCATTGCGCGCCGGTATATAACTGTTCTATAGGAGTATAGGCAGCCTTCAGCTTCTTCTGTATGTCAGAGCCCAGATGACTAATGCGAGTTCCTACATCATTGTGAACATCAGTAAACCGACACTGTATGGGATGATATGTTGAAAAATTTAAAGCAAGGATATTTACCAAACACAGCAGCAGTCATGGCATCTATTTGCAGCTTCACACCAGTCAGCTCGTCTACCACCGGTTTAAGAGCTGCTTCTGCGACCTCGTCTTTTTTTTGCAATGTAGATTTTTCTATGTCCCAATCTGCCCGCTCCTTGTTGAAACCCACCTTCAGCTTTTCCATGGCGGCAAGGCACTGGTCAGTTCATCTTTGGCTTTGGAGGTTTCTGCTTGCTGGGACTTGATGTTTTCTTGCAGATCAGCGGCTTGAGTTTCCTTTTTGCTCAGCTCAGCCTATAAGAGACAGACATATCATGAGTTGACAGTACATATTTGAAGTACCAAGCACATAACAAGTTATGCACCTGATACTTGGGGGCTAATGCCTATTTGCTCGTTATCAGAAGTTTCTACAAGTCCCAAGCGCAATACAAGTATTACTCTTGGCACTTGGGGGCTAATGTGTGTTTGCTCAAAGTAAAATTATGGGTATTCTTCTAAAAGTCCCGGTTCATCTTCATAAGTTAAACCGGCCCTTGGGGACTACACCAGCGAAAGTTACAATATTGCAATTCTAAAGTACCGGTTCATCTTAAAAAGATAACCCGGCCCTTGAAGGCTAAGCATGCAAAGTTGAGATATTACAAAGTCCCGGTTCAGATTGATATCATAAACCGGCCCTTGGGGGCTACTGGAGTTGATATTTCGATAGAAGAGAAACAGTTATGCAGAGTTAAGCAGTAGTTACCTCATATCGTTCCTTCATCAAGTTCACTAAACTGGCATCATACTCGCGGCTTGTATACAGACGGTTAAGAAGCCAGAATGAATGTCTTGAGCGCCGAGGTGGGCGTAGCTTGATAGATCGGCATTCCACTTGCCTTTGTTCATAGCAGAAAGCTCGTCCTTGGCAGTATGCTTTGATAAAGCAACAGGATTACCAGGAGCGGTGTGGCCAAGGCCAGTAATCATAACATCATCTGCCTTGTCATCCGCAGCCTTGACTGGGCTTGACGGTATATCTGCGGTGCGGACCGGGCTTGACGGTTTATCAGTGGCTCAGAGCGGGCTTGTCGCTTTATCAGCATGACCTATTGGGTCAACCTCCACTTGTTCAACAACAAGTCATAATCTTGTGGTGGCGGATCATCAAGCATGATGTCAGCATTGGCTTCTTCCAGCTCTGGAATTTTTTCCGGTTCAATAACTACATTTTCGTCAGCCGGTTTATTTAACCGGGCCTTCTGGCTGGGTCTGGGCTTAGCACTGGCAAAGAACAAACATAAAGATCAGTACAGCATGCAAATGTAACACATCAAGGATAAAATTAAAAACATAACTCACCCAGGAACTGTCTTGAGGGGTGGAAGTTGTGTGGCCGTTGACTCGCCAGAGGATGAGTGAGGTGTGCCCTGATAATTTGAATCAGACGGATTAAGAGGTTGTCGGAAACAACCCGCCTTGGGGCAAGAAGTATCAGGAATGTAAGAGACCTCTGACCGGCGTTTCCGGACTGGAGTGTTCGGTAAACCGGCGGAGGTAACTACCTGGCCGCTGTGTCGGGTTGCGCGGCGAGCTTCGTGTTACTGCGTCTTCAAAAGAAAGTTTGGGTCCAAGTGAGCAAGGGGGTGAGAAAATTTTACTTTCCGGTTTGCTCGACGGATTTTCTGTGTTGGCAGAGGATCTGAACCGGAGGAAAGAATAATTACCTCTTCATCATCAGCTTGGCTGCCTTCAGCGTCATCCTGATAATAGTCATTGTCAATGAGGTGTATGAAAAATGAACCAAGAGAGTCAAGTTCTACCTCAGAGTCCGGATTAGCCAAGTCAGTATCAGCATTTGGTTTGGAAGACTCATTGGTCCTCTTTTTGGCAGGTTTTTTAATAACCTTGGTCTTGGGGCGAGGTGTCTTGGCCGGTTTATCCTGTGGTTTCTTCTTCCAGAACGGATCATCGCCCTATCAAAGATGTACAAAATTTTGAGAGAGTATTTAAAAAGGGGCAAGCTAAAACAAAAAAGTTGTGATTCTTACAGTTGGCGGTTTATTGGAAACGCAGAAAGGACTTAACCCGGTCTGGCTACAGACAGCTTCCGGTTCATTCAATATTTTCTTGACAGCCTCAGTAACTTCAGCTTCTGTTAGCTGAATGTATATATGTCATTGAGGGTCTTTTAAATCCCCTGTGTACTCACACATTAAACCGGGGCGCCGGCTTAAAGGCAGAACGCTCCAAGATATCCAGCAGTGAACAAAGTCAACACGTGTTAAACCGTTTGCCATAAAGGCTCTGAGCTTTGACCGTTGTGGTGCATAGTTGGACCGTTCCTTGGCAGTCAGCCTCTAAGGAAATGGATGAGTGTTGCTAAGCCGGTGAGGACGGTAACCCGGCAGAGGATTCTCATCAGTTGGAGATGTGTCCCTGCAATAAAACCAAGTTTGATTCCAGTCCTTGGGGTGACTATTAAGCTTGGCATGAGGGAAGCTGACATCTTTCCTCTTCTGAATTGCCATTCCACCAAGTTCAGTATTGGGCCCATCTATAAACTCAGTACGGCGGTTCAAGTAGAAAAAGTCTCTAAACAGCTCAACTGTGGGCTCTTCTTGAAGATAGACCTCACAAAATACTTGGAAATTGCAAATATTGGACACAGAGTTTGGTCCAATATCTTGAGGGTGGAGTTGGAAGCTGGCAAGCACATCTCGGAAAAAATTTGAACCGGGAGGGCTAAAGCCTCGACCCAGATGGTCAGCGAACACGACTACTTCTCCGGCCTTGGGTTCAGGAGGATTTTCCGGACCAGAGGCCCTCCAGTGGATGACTTCTTTCTTTGCTAAAGTGCTGGTTGCGACACATCTGTCTAGTTGTTCTTCAGTAACCCGGGAAGGTACCCAGTTGCACTCGTAAACTTGTTTGGCCATTTCAATGGAAAGTTGAAACATGGTTATTGCCGGTTTAAGATTTATAATGGACAAGTATAAAGCGACGCAAGATCAGAAGAAGACAGAGGTATATACACATTGTTGAACCGGAGTCACACATGGAGAAGGTACAAAGATAAAATAGCTTGGCGGTTTAATAGGGGACTAATGGTACCTACCGGATCATCATTTTTCTAAAAAATTAAACCGCCTGCTTTGGTATAGAAGGTACAGGTCTAAGATGCCTAAGTGAGGGAAAAACAAGGTTCACAGATTGACATGGTAATTTCATATCTGCAACGTGTTGGTAAATCAAAATATATTCCGACCTAAAGCGCAGGTGCTTAAGCAGTTTAACAGATCCATATGAGTTTTTTCTACACAAAGCAGATGATCTAAGAATGAAAAAGGGGATTATAACTACAACTGTATAAGAAAGTGGCAGATCTGAGGTCATCATATACGCTATGAAGAAGAACAGGGAAGAACAGTTTCAAGCCTCGAGGAACACCGAAACCCTAGTGATAGATCTAGAGCAAGGGAAAGGAAAACTTACTGATGTTGACAGAGCAGCGGAGGAGCGCCGCGTTTCTCTGGTGCGTTCAGGTTGATGCAGCGGCCGGAGTTGAGGTCGAGGGCAGAGCTTGACGACGGCGGCCGCGCGTGAGGGTTAGGTCGGCTCGAGGAGGAAGAAGAAGCAAAGAGGCGTGGGGGGGGGGAAATGGAAAGGACCCCCTGGTCCTATTTATAAAGGCAAAGGGATAAGTGACAGGCGCGAAAATCGAGGAGCCCAAAAGTTGGATATGTGACAGAGCTGTCGCCTCGATTGTCAGAGGCTCATTAATGAAGGTGAGTTATATGCAGTCTTTAATAACAGGTGACGTCATGGCGGTTTATCATGATCCTGGAAGATGACGTCATGGCGGTTTACAAGATCTATGTGAAGGTGATGAAGGAAGAATTTTTCTCAAGTGGTGAAGATTGACATGAACCAGTTCAAATCAATGTGGGGCCTAATGTTGGGGATATTACTACTGGGTATAAACCGGCCAGGAGAGGCCGGGTGATAACCCACAAGTATAGGGGATCAATTGTAGCCTCTTTCGATAAGTAAGAGTGTCGAACCCAACGAGGAGCTAAAGGTAGAACAAATATTCCCTCAAGTTCTATCGACCACCGATACAACTCTACGCACGCTTGACGCTCGCTTTACCTAGAACAAGTATGAAACTAGAAGTACTTTGTAGGTGTTGTTGGATAGGTTTGCAAGATAATAAAGAGCGAGAGAATAAAAACTAGGGGCTGTTTAAGTAAAGAAGCAATAAAGTAAATATAGCGAGTGTGGAAAAGTGGTGGTAGGAGTTGCGAAATTGTCCCTAAGCAATTGACTACTTTACTAGACCGATAGCAAGTTTTATGTGGGAGAGGCCACTGCTAGCATGTCATCCCTGACTTGGAATTCTATGCACTTATGATTGGAACTATTAGCAAGCATCTGCAAATACTAACGTTCATTAAGGTAAAACCCAACCATAGCATTAAGATATATTGGTCCCCCTTCAATCCTGTATGCATCAATTTCTATGCTAGGTTGAAGCTTCTGTCACTCTTGCCCTCCAATACATAGTCCTATCAACATACAACTAACCCTATGGTGTGATCCACGCGCGCGCTCATATGATGGGCACCAAAGGATAGCAACATAACCACAAGCAAATTAAATCAATCATAGCAATTCATCAACCACTGATAGGACAACGAAAATCTACTCAGACATCATAGGATGGCAACACATCATTGGATAATAATATGAAGCATAAAGCACCATGTTCAAGTAGAGGGTACAGCGGGTTGCGGGAGAGTGGACGCTGTAGATAGAGGGGGGAAGGTGATGGAGATGTTGGTGAAGATGGCGGAGGTGTTGGTGTAGATCACGGTGACGATGATGGCCCCCGGTGGCACTCCGGCGCCACCGGAAGCGAGGGGGAGAGAGCCCCCCCCTCCTTCTCTTCTTCCTTGACCTTCTCCCTAGATGGGAGAAGGGTTTCCCCTCTGGTCCATGGTCTCCATGGCGTGGGAGGGGCGAGAGCCCCTCCGAGATTGGATCTGTCTCTTTGTCTCTCTCTGTTCCTGCGTTCTCGTCGCTGCCCTTTCACCGTTTCGTATATATATGGAGATCCGTAACTCTGATTGGATTGAAACCTTCGCCCAGATCTTTTTCCAAAAAATAGCTTTCTTGCGGCCAAAGTAGAGCAGCACCGCCTTATGGGTGGCCCACGAGGGTCAGGGGCTCGCCTGCCTGGAGTGGGCATGGGCCCCACCCTCGTGGCCACCTTGGGCATCGTCTCGCGTTGATTTTCCTTCCCAAAAATCACAAATATTCCAAAATAGTTCTCCGCCCGTTTTTATCCCGTTTGGACTCTGTTTGATATGGGGTTTCTGCAAAACATAAAACATGCAACAAACAGGAACTGGCACTGGGCACTGGATCAATATGTTAGTCCTAAAAATAGTATAAAAAGTTGCCAAAAGTATATGAAAGTTGAATAATATTGGCATGGAACAATAAAAAATTATAGATACGATGGAGACGTATCACCGGGTTACCCCCAAAATGAGTTATTTATATTTGAAGCCCATGAAGACAAGGAGTATGGCGCTTTACGAAGGCCTAGGGCCCAGAGGCGGGTTATGGCCTGTAGACATAAACCGCCATATCATATGTAACTTGTGTTGTAAGATAAGAAAGGTAGAAACCAAGCCGGACACGTTTATGAGCCGGCCTCGGGATTCTGTAAACCGCCGGGCGTCAACCTGTGTATATAAAGGGACGACCCGGCGGCGGTTTAGGGACAACAAACAACAACCTGAGAGCCAGGCATAGCGGATTTTCGCTCCCTGGTCATCGAAACCTTAGCAATTCCACAACAACTGGATTAGGCTTTTACCTTCACCGCAAGGGTCCGTACCAGTATAAACTCTCTGCGTCCTTTGTCCGCTTTAACCCCTTTAAGCTAACCCGTCATGATGGCTCCACGACTATGTCCTTTCATTAGGACATCTGCCGTGATAAAACCACGACACCAGGCAATCAGACTATGCGGCTTTATTACTTTCACTTGGCCATAGGAGTTTGACGGTGGGGCTAAGTACTAGCCCCTTGTGCGTGTGCGGCAGTCCGAACTAAGGTGCCTTTTCCACGTGGCTGGACGAAGACCAGCCCCTCGTATAACATGGAATAAATCACCAACGATTTGTAGTATAAGACTAAGTCGCCGAATTGTTGACCAACTCTCGCCTTATCATGACAGTCGGTTTTCGGCTTTCTCTATTGAGGTATTTGACCGGATGAACCAGAAACACAATCAGTAGTTCTCCCTTTACGACCTTAGCCGAACGAGCAGAACGTAAGGTGGTAAGCAGAGGAGCCAGGCAACCCAACTATAGACCAAAGACATGATTTGGAGCCGATGCATATAGTGCAATATTCGGGACGCCGAAGAGTACCCTATAGGTGTTCAGACTTGAGAACGTGTGGAGCCGAATAGAGCCCCCGGTGTTTAAGGCCGGATTAAGGCACGTGTGGCAATCTGAAGTGAGGAAGGGATACAGATGACAAAAGAAATCAGTACCAAACAAAAGTGGTAATCAGCTGTTTCCTTTATACCTGTATAATACGCCAAGACATGCTATTATAGATAATGCCATGAGTATTAAGGCTATTTTACATGATGAGAGTTTGCACAAGGGAAAGTTGTACACAGGGCTGTTGGAAAAAGTAGCGGCTTGAAGATCCTAATGTTGCCCTGCTACACGTCTGCATCGTTTCTCCTTGGTTAGAAGTCCCTTGAAAGGAGAAGTTGGTGGTCATCTATAAGAAGTGGGAGCTTGGAAGGGAGCCCCTATGCAACTGTAAAGTAGGTAGGTTTTAATGAACCTGTAAGGAAAAAAGAGAGAAAGAAGTTTTAGGTCCAAATAGGGTCAAGCCGTACTATAGACCTTTTTCCCCAGTATGCCTCCGATGTTGCCCAAGGTATTTTAAGTGCGTAATTGTGCACACGCGGTACGTATGCCGCAACCTTATGGGGCGATCATCGGAGGCTGAACTGCTAATCAATCTCCGGATCTGCCGAGCTGTCATGCTGTAATGTGGGCCAGACTCGCTTGGCAGTGTCAGGGGCTTTAATGGCCGACGAGTTGTTCAGCTTGATGAGGCCGTTCTGTACCTCGGTTGCAAGGGCCGCGGTGTGCTCCTCAGTACGGAGGGAGCGCTCCATATTTCCATTGACTGTGATGATGCCGCGCGGTCCGGGCATTTTGAGCTTTAGGTAGGCATAATGTGGGACTGCATTGAAGCGGGCGAAGGCAGTTCATCCGAGCAATGCGTGATATCCACTGCAGAAAGGGACGATATTGAAGGTCAAATCTTCGCTTCGGAAGTTGTCCGGAGAACCGAAGACTACCTCCAATGTTAAGGAGCCCGTACAACGGGCCTCCACGCCGGGTATTACTCCTTTAAAGGTAGTATTGCTAGGCTTAATTCTTGACGGGTCAATGCCCATCTTACGGACAGTGTCCTGATATATCAGGTTCAGACTGCTACCACCGTCCATAAGGACTCTAGTGAGATGGTATCCATTGATGATGGGATCGAGTACCAGGGCCGCCGAACCTCCATGACGGATAGTGGTTGGGTGGTCCCTGTGATCGAAGGTGATCGGACAAGCCGACCATGGGTTGAATTTTGGGGCGACAGGCTCTACGGCGTAGACGTCCCTTAGTGCGCGCTTGCGCTCCCTCTTTGGGATATGTGTGACATATATCATGTTCATTGTTTTCACCTCGGGGGGAAACTTCTTCTGCCCCCTGTGTTCGGAGGACGGGCTCATCATCATCCTCGCTTTGAGGTCCTTTCCCCTTGTGTTCGGTATTTAATTTACCGGCCTGTTTAAAAACCCAGCAGTTTCTGTTGGAGTGGTTGGCAGGCTTGTCAGGTGTGCCATGAATCTGGCAAGGCCTATCTAGTATTTTGTCCAAGCTAGATGGACCATCTCTATTTCCTTTGAATGGCTTCTTCCGCTGACCGGGTTTGGAGCCACTTAATCCGGCGTTTACCGCCGTATCCTCGGTTTCTTCGTTATTGTTCTGACGCTTGTTTTTTTACGTCGTGGCCTTCCATTGCCATCCCTAGCTTCAGAGGTGCCAGGGTCGCTGGTGCTATTGCTTCTACGAGCCAACCAGCTGTCTTCTCCCGCGCAAAAGCGGGTCATAAGTGCAGTAAGAGCTGCCATAGTTTTTCACTTTTCCTGACCGAGGTGTCGGGCAAGCCATTCGTCACGGACGCTGTGCTTAAAGGCCGCTAAGGCTTCGGCGTTCGGGCAGTCAACAATTTGGTTCTTTTTAATTAAGAACCGAGTCCAGAGTTTGCGGGCAGACTCTCCAGGTTGCTGGACTATGTGACTGAGGTCGTCAGCGTCCGGTGGCTGGACATATGTGCCTTGAAAGTTATCTCGAAAGGCATCCTCCAAGTCCTCCCAACTACCAATGGAGTTCTCTGGGAGGCTGTTCAGCCAGTGCCGTGCTGGCCTTTTAGCTTTAGGGGAAGGTATTTAATGGCGTGGAGATCATCGCCACGAGCCATACGAATGTGGAGAAGAACATCTTCACTCCATACGGCGGGATCTATAGTTCCATCGCACGCCTCGATTTTACGGGTTTAAACCCTTTTGGAAATTGGTGCTGCATTACCTCATCAGTAAAGCACATGGGGTGTGCGGCGCCTCTATATCGGACCACATCATGACGGAGTTCGGATGATGTCCGTATTCGGTTCTCGGCCCGAACTTGGTTATGATTGTCGCACCAGGCTTGATGGCCATCGTCTCGTGTTGGAGCACGTCCCCTTGATCCGTAGATTGATCTGGTATGGCAGACTCTATTGTCCAAGTCCTGACGTAAGTCATATGTGTAACCCGAAGCCGATGCCTCTTTGCCTCTGATACGTCTCCAACGTATCTATAATTTTTGATTGTTCCATGCTATTTATTTATCAATCTTGGATGTTTTATAATCATTTTATAGTCATTTTATCTCATTTTTTGGTACTAACCTATTGACATAGTGCCAAGTGCCAGTTGCTGTTTTTTCCATGTTTTTTACATCGCAGGAAATCAATATCAAACGGAGTCCAAGTGCCACGAAACTCCACGATGATTTTTTATGGGCCAGAAGGAAGGCAATGGGCCCTGGTTGCACCTGGGGGGTGCCTCGAGGGGGGCACAACCCACCAGGGCACGCCAGGAGGCCCAGGCGCGCCCTGGTGGGTTGTGCCCACCTCGGGTGCCCCCGGACCGCCTCTTTGCTCTATAAATACCCCCAAAATACCAGAACCCTAGGGGAGTCGACAAAATATTCATCCAGCCGTCGCAGAGTCTAGAACCACCAGATCTAATCTAGCACCATCTCGGATGGGGTTCACCACCTCCATTGGTGCCTCTCCGATGATGCGTGAATAGTTCCTTGTAGACCTTCGGGTCCGTAGTTAATAGCTAGATGGCTTTCTCTCTCTCTCGCTGAATTCTCAATACAATGGTCTCTTGGAGATCCATATGATGTAACTCTTTTGCGGTGTGTTTGTTGGGATCTGATGAACTTCGAGTTTATGATCAGTTATATCTTTTTATATCCATGAAAGTTATTTGAGTTTCTTTGATCTCTTAAATGCATGATCTCTTATAGCCTTGTATTTCTGCTCCGATATTTGGGTTTTGTTTGGCCAACTTGATCTATTTATCTTGCAATGGTAAGAGGTGCCCGGTAGTGGGTTCGATCTTACGGTGCTTGATCCCAGTGACATAAAGGGAACCGACACGTATGTATCGTTGCAACTAAGGATAAAAAGACGAGATCTATATCTACCGCCATATAGATAAACGGATCTTGTCTACATCATGTCATCGTTCTTATTGCATTACTCCGTTTTTCCATGAACTTAATACACTAGATGCATGCTGGATAGCGGTCGATGTGTGGAGTAATAGTAGTAGATGCAGGCAGGAGTCGGTCTACTAACCTTGGATTTGATGCCTATGTAATGATCATTGCCTGGATATCGTCATAATTATTTGAGGTTCTATCAATTGCCCAACAGTAATTTGTTTACCCGCAGTTTGCTATTTTTCTCGAGAGAAGCCACTAGTGAAACCTACGGCCCCCGGGTCTTATTTCTCATATATTTTCTTTGCGATCTATTTTATTTTCTCTTTTTGTTCAGATCTATTTAACCAAAAATACAAAAATAATTTGCTGCACTTTATTTTATTTGCGATCTATTATTCAATCTACTACAAATTTACCTCACGTCCTTTACCAATTTCTGTCGCCGTTACCCGAAAGGGATTGACAACCCTTTAACACGTCGGGTTGCGAGTGGCTGTTATTTGTGTGCAGGGGTTGTTTATGTTGTGTTGCTTGGTTCTCCTACTGGTTTCGTTGCCGGGGAGGATCTTCAACATAACCAGGTTCCTAATCACAAATATCATCTCCTCGCAATTTACATTATTCGCCATTTGCCTCTCATTTTCCTCTCCCCCACTTCACAAAAATTTGCCGTTTTATTCGCCTCTCTTTTTCTGTTCGCCGTTTTCTTGCCGGATCTGTTTTTGAGTGCGATCTTGTTGTGTGGCCATCATGACTCAAGAGAACACCAAATTATGTGATTTCTCGAATACCAACAACAATGATTTTATTGGCACTCTGCTTGCTCCTCCCGCCACTAGTGCGGAGACTTGTGATATTAATACTGCTTTGCTGAATCTTGCTATGAAAGACCAATTTTCAGGTACTCCTAATGAGGATGCCGCGTCCCATCTTAATACCTTCGTGGAATTATGAGATATGCAAAAGAAACAAGATGTGGACAATGATGTGGTCAATATGAAATTATTTCCGTTTTCTTTGCGTGATTCTGCAAAAATTTGGTTCTCTTCTTTGCCTCGCAATAGTATCGATCCTTGGAATAAGTGGAAAGATGCTTTTATCACTAAGTATTTTCCTCCCACAAAAATTATTTCCCTTAGAACCCAGATCATGAATTTCAAGCAACTTGAACATGAGCATGTTGCACAATCTTGGGAAAGGATGAAAATGATGCTAAGGAATTGACCAACTCATGGGTTAAATCTTTGGGTGATCATACAAATTTTTTATGTGGGGTTGAATTTTGTTTCTCGTAATCTTTCAGATTCCGCCGCGGGTGGTACTTTTATGGAAATTACTTTGGGTGAAGCCACGAAATTGCTTGATAATATCATGGCAAATTATTCACAATGGCATACCAAAAGAGCTCCTACTAGTAAAAAAGTTAATTCGGTTGAAGAAATTTCTTCTTTGAGTGAAAAAGTTGATGCTCTTATGAAATTGGTTGCTAGTAAAAGTGATCCTATTGATTTTAATGATATGCCTTTGTCTACTTTGATTGAGCAAAATAGTGATGCCATTGATGTGAATTTTATCTCTAGAAATAATTTCAACAACAATGCTTATAGAGGTAATTCTAATCCTAGGCCTTTTCCTAGTAATTCCTCTAATAATTATGGTAATTCATATGGAAATCAATCTTACAATAATAATGGGAACACCTCTGAACTTGAGAATAATATTAAAGAATTTATCAACACACAAAAAGTTTTCAACACTTCCATAGAAGAAAAGTTGAATAAGATAGATGATTTGTCTAGAAGTGTTGATAGAATTGCTCATGATGTGGAAAATCTCAAGATGAAATTTTTTGTGCCTAAATTAGATGAATCAATTAAAGCTCTTTATGTTTCTATGGATGAAAGTAAGAAAAGAACTGCTATGCTTGGAGCTAAAAGAGAATTTTTAGAAAAAGCGTTTGCTAGTAATTTCTTTCGCAAAAGTTATGAAGATCTTAAAATGATTGGTGTTTCTTATATTGATTCATTGTTTAGTAAAATTAAGAATGATGAAAAAGGGACTGGAGAAGAGTCAACTTTAGGTAGAAGGCGTCCCAATATTTCGGAGGGTGAAAATCTTGTTGAGAAAATTGATGAAAGTGGGTTTGGAGAGGTCAAAACTTTAACTAGTGATGTGCCCACTCTTTTGGATTACAAAGACTTTAATTATGATAGTTTCTCTTTGATTGATTGTATTTATTTGTTGCAATCCATGATAAATTCACCCCATGCTTATGAACAAAACAAAGCTTTTACTAAACATATTGTTGATGCTATGATGAAAGCTTTAGAAGAAAAATTGGAATTAGAAGTTTCAACTCCTAGAAAATTGCATGATGAATGGGTATCTACTATCAAAGTCAATATTAAATATTATGAGTGTTTTGCTTTGTGTGACTTGGGTGCTAGTGTTTCTACAATTCCGAAATCTTTATGTGATGTGCTTGTCTTACTAATCTTGAAGAATGTTCTTTGAATTTGCACTTGGCGGATTCTACTATTAAAAAGCCTATGGGAAGAATTAATGATGTTCTTATTATTGCAAATAGGAATTATGTGCCCACAGATTTTATTGTTCTTTATATTGATTGCAATCCGTATTGTCCAATTATTCTTGGTAGACTGTATTTACGCACTATCGGTGTCGTGATTGATATGAAAGAAGGCAATATTAAGTTCCAATTTCCTTTGAGGAAAGGTATGGAACACTTTCCTATAACTATAATTAGGCCACCTTATGAATCAATCATGAGGTCATCTTATGGATCTCAAACCAAAGATGATAAAACTTAGATCCTTGTCTTATGCCTAGCTAAGGGCGTAAAACTATAGCGCTTGTTGGGAGGCAACCCAATGAATAAAATTTATTTTTGATTTTTGCTTTCTGTTATTGTGTGTTAGCACAATTATCCTACTGTTATAATTGTTTTTTATGTTTTAATTATTGTTTGTGCCAAGTAGAACCAATATGATCTTCTTGGGTGATAGTTGTTTGATCTTGCTGAAAAAGACAGAAACTTTGTGCTCACAAAAATAATTGTTAAAATTCACCAGAATGTGATAAAATGCCAATTCTTTTTGCAGACGATCAATATACAAATTATCCAGGTTGTCCTAGTATTTAAGAACTTTTGGAGTTCCATAAGTATTCGAACAAATCAGATTGCTACAGACTGTTCTGTTTTGATAGATTCTGTTTTCTTTGTGTTGTGTGCTTATTTTGATGGCTCTATGGTTTTCTTTGATGAATTTTTGCCATATAAAAGTTGGAATACAGTAGATATAATACAAAAACAAAATAATAATTGGTTTGATACAGCACTTATAGTAGCGGTTTATTTTTCTTACACTAATGGATCGCACGAAGGTTTTGTTGAGTTTTGTGTGATTGAAGTTTTCAAGTTGTGGGTTATCTTATGATGCATGAAGGAAGGATGTAAGAGCCTAAGCTTGGGGATGCCCCGTCATCCCAAGCTATTATCCAAAAATGAGCAACCAACTAAGATTGGGGATGCCCCCGAGTGGCATCCCGCTTTCTTCCAACAACTATCGGTATTTTACTTGAAACTATATTTTTATTCGTCACATGATATGTGTTTTGCTTGGAGCGTCTTGTATGGTATGTGTCTTTGCTAGTTTTATTGTGTGTTCAAGTCATAAATCCTTGCTGGACACACCTATTTTAGAAAGCCAAAATTATGTCATGATTTGTTAGAATTGCTCTGTATGCTTCACTTAAATCTTTTATGAGCTAGGACTTGCTCTAGTGCTTCACTTATATCTTTTTGAGCATGGTGTGCTATGTTATTTTTGAGAAATACTCTCTTGCTTCACTTATATTTATTTGAGAGTTAGTAAAATTTTGAAGAAATTCTCTCTTGCTTCACTTAAATTATTTTGAGAGAAAGAAAATTTGTTATGCTCATGATCTTCACTTATATTTGTTTGAGCTTATGAAAAGCAACACATGAGAATTAGTCTCAAAGTGATAGATATCCAAGAAGTATAAAGCAAAAGAAAATGTCATGAAGATCATTGGACAAAATAAACTTGATACTTAGTAATAGTTTTGAGATATGATGATGTGATATGTGAATTATGTTGATGAGTAATTATGCTCTAGTAAGAATATTGGTGTTAAGGTTTGTGATTCCCTATGCATGCACAAAAGTCAATAATCATGCAATGAAAATTATATCCTAGTTGTGGTGCATTATTCGGTGTTAATTATGCTTACTGCTTGCTTATGAGATTATTCGTTTCTTGGTTGGTCGCTTCTCAATCTTTTGCTAGCCTTCACTTTGCACTAAGTATGATCTCTACTTGTGCATCCAAAACCCTTTAAACCAGTTTTGCCACATGAGTCCACTATATCTACCTATATGCAGTATTCTTTTGCCATTCTAAGCAAATTTGCATGTTCCATCTCTAATTTTCAAAATAAACTTCTTTTTTTTTGTGTTTGTTTCGCTCGCGGAACGGTAACGGGTGGCTAATATTTTCCATGCTAGATGTGTTATTCTCAAGATGACTTTTGTGCATGACTTTTGTCATTTGAGAGCAACCCACCTTCGAAGCCCTTGAGAGAGAATTCCTGGGAGGAAAAACCCAAACACCCAGAGCCCAAAGTGATTGAGCATCACTGAAGACATTCTGTTCTGAGTGAACCGAAGACTTTTTACACTTGAAGACTGTGATCATCTAGACAGTTAGGCGTCACGTTCTAAGCATCCAACAACCCTTGTGGATTGACAGTGAACAAAGTTTGTAAAGGTTTGGAAGTCTACCTTGAAGACTTACCTGAGTGATTGGGCGAGGTCTAAGTGACCTTAGCTCAAGGGAAATAAGGTGAAGACCAGGTCTTCAGAGTCCTATCTAAGCCTCCGCAACCAGATGTACAATGATAATCACAAGTATAGGGGATCACGATAGTCTTTTAGGGTAGTATTTCACCCAAATTTATTGATTCAACACAAGGGGAGCCAAAGAATATTTATGAGCCTTAGCAATTGAGTTGTCAATTCAACCACACCTGGAAAATAATATTTCTGCAACAAAGTATTTAGTAGCACAGTAGTATGATAGTTTGATAGTAGCAGTAACAGTAGCAATAATAACAATAGCAGTTTTGTACTGATTGTAATGACAACAATAGTAGTAGTAACTTAGCAAAGACAATATGAGCAAAGCATATGCATTGGAACAGTGATGGATATTTGTGTGGATGACACTCGTCATATAACAGTCACAACCTAGAGTGATACACAATAGCTCCAATTCATCAATTCAATGTAGGCATGTATTTCGTATATAGTCATACATGCTTATAATAGGAACTTGCATGAAATCTTTTGTCCTACTCTCCCGTTGCAGCCGGGTCCATAAGGAAATCCAAGGGATACTAAGGCCTCCTTTTAATAGAGAACCGGAACAAAACATTAACACATGGTGAATACATGAATTCCACGAATTACAATCATCCCCGGAGAGTATCCCAATTATTGTCATCCTGGGGTCTACAGTTTAGAACAATAACAACTGCATACAACTAGAAAATAGGATAAAAAACTCAAATATATTGATGATAACATAGAGAGTTCAGATATGAAATCATGACACTCGGGCCCAAATGACAAGCATTAAGCATAGCAAAGTCATAGCAACACCAATATTAGAATATAGTGGGTACTAGGGATTCCAAAAGTACAAATTTTGGGTTGTTACACGTTATCAGTAATGATGTTGTGCGGGGCGTCGAAGCAGTGTATGAGGCCGGAAACGAACTTGACTGTTGCGTCGGCCTTTGCATTTGTTACTGGTTTAGCCTCGATCCACTTGGTGAATTTGTCGATGGCCGCCAACAAGAATTGGTGGCCTCCTGGTGAGGGTGCCGACCATGTCGAGCCCCCATACCGCAAATGGCCATGTGAGTGGGATCATCTTTAGGGCTGAGGCCGGCATGTGTGTTTTGTTCGCAACTGTTGGCAACCATCGTAGTTGCGGATGATCTCCTCGACGTCATGCATCGTGCGAGGCCAGAAGAAACCATGCCGAAAGGCCTTTGCTACAATTGTCCTAGGGGCTGCGTGATGGCCACAAGCCCCCATGTGTATTTCTTCAAGGAATTTTTTCGTTCTTCCACTGATACACACCGCTGGAGAACGCCTACCTGCTGCGTTTGTACAGCTCGCCGTTGATGATCGTGTAGGCCTTGGAGCGGCAGAAAATGTGTCGTGCCTCTGTTTTGTCTTGAGGGAGCTCGCCTTTGGTAATGTAGGCATGTAGTGGTTGTATCCAGTCTTGGGCGTGAATCACCATCACGGCGTCCTCTAATGTAGCTGAGGGTGGTGGGGTGACTGTCGGGGCTATGTTTTCTGTGTTATCAGGGTCTGCCGCTGCCATGTCGTGGTCTTTTATCTTGATGGATGGCTAGTGTAGTATCTCCAGGAAGGTCTCGTCTGGTATGGGTTCTCTGGACGACCCGACCCATGCGAGAGGTTGTCTGCCACGATGTTGTAGCCTCTTTTGACGTGATGTAGCTCAAGTCCGTCAAATTTCCCTTCAAGTGCTCTGACGGCGGCACAGTATGCCGCCATCTTGGGGTCCTTGGTGTCAAACGTCTTCATGACCTGTTGGACCAAGGGGTCAGAGTCGCTGTGGCAGATGAGACATCGGATGCCCATGGAGGCCGCGATCCGGAGCCCGTGTAGGAGGGCTTCATATTCTGCTATGTTGTTAGAGTCCCGAAAGTGTGGTTGAAGGACGTACTTCATCTTGTTCCCTCTTGAGAAGACGAGGACTACTCAAGCCCCCAGTCCTTGCACGGTCATCGACCCGTCAAAGTACATTGTCCAATACTTGAGGTCAATGTTTTTGGGGACCTGCTGGGCCTCTGTCCATTCTACGAGGAAGTCGGCGATGGCCTGAGATTTCACTATCGTATGTGGCTTATAAGAGAGCTCGAACGGTAGGAGTTCAATTGCCCATTTCGCCACACGACCTGTGTCATCTTTGTTGTTGATGATGTTGGATAGCGGCGCATGGCTGACCACTATTATTGAATGGGCTCAGAAGTAATGCCTCAGCTTTCTTGCGGCCATGAACACTCCATATGTGAACTTTTGATATTGTGGGTATCTTGTCTTGCAAGGCGGAAGTACCTCGCTGACGTAGTACATTGGGTGTTGTACGCGGTGTATCTTTCTGGCCTCGTCTCGTTCAACAGCGATGACCACGCTGGCTACTTGGGTCGTTGCTGCAATGCAGAGCAACATGGGTTCCGATTGGGCCGGGGAGACCAGGAGCGGGTTTGACTATAACAACGTCTTGAGGTCAACGAATGCTTGCTTGGCTTTGTTACTCTAGTGGAATTTGTCGCCCTTTTTGAGGAGACGGTATAGTGGCAGGGCTTTTTCTCCTAGTCTCCACACAGCCCGTGAGCTTCTGTATGACGCACTGTTTTGGGGGTGCTCGAGGTCCACTATGGCTTTTATCTTCTCTGGGATTGTCTCTATCCCCCGCTGGGATACAATGAACCCCAGCAGTTGTACTATGGGGACCCCAAAGACACATTTCCTGGGATTTAGCATCATACTGAAGTTGCAGAGGTTTTTGAAGGTCTGCTGGGGGTCGGTGAGGAGGCTTGATCCTTGCTTGGATTTGACCACAATGTCAACAATATAGACCTCCGCATTCACTCCGATCTGTTTATCGAAACACTTCTGCATTGTCTGCTGGTACATAGCCCCCGCATTCTTGAGGCCGAATGGCATCGTGACGTAGCAGAAGGGCCCATATAGCATGATGGAGGAGGTCATCTCCTGGTCCGATTCTTTCATCTGTATCTGGTGGTATCATGAATATGCATCCGGGAAGCATAGGCGTTCGCACCCTGTCGTTGAGTAGATTATCAGATCGATCCTTGGCAACAGGAATGGGTCCTTGGGGCACGCCTTGTTGAGGTCGGTGTAGTCCACGCACATGCGCCACATGTTGTTCTTCAGCACCATCACGGGGTTTGCCAACCACTCTGGGTGCGTGGCCTCCCTTATGAACTTGGCCGCGAGCAGGCGTGCTATCTCCTCTCCTATCGCCATTCTTTTTGTAGCGAAGCATCGCAGGGCTTGCTTTACCGGCCTCACGTCATTGCGAACATTTAGGTAGTGTTTGGCTTTCTCTACCAGCACCCCCAGCATGTCGGCGGGCTTCCATGAAAATATGTTCCAGCTGGCCCGGAAGAAGGTGAGGAGATCTGCCTCCTGGTCCTCCGAGAGGTCTCCTCCAATGGTCACCGTTTTGTCGGGGTCTTCGGGGTGGACTTGGAATTTCTTAGTTTTCTTTGCTGGCTGAAAGCCAGGACCAGGTCGTGGCTTCTAGGGGGGGGGGGAGCTCGGCCTCAGATGGCCTTATCTGTTTTCTTATCTTAGTAAGCTCTGCGGAGGCCAACGCGGCCTCGGCAAGCTCCACATTTGCCACTTCGGCTTTGTAGGATTTCTTCGTGCTTCCCTGGATGGCGATTGTGCCATTCGGGCCGGGCATCTTCAGCTGTAGGTAAGCGTAGGATGGGACCGCCATGAACTTTACATATGTGGGTTTACCCAAGATCGCATGGTAGCCGCTCTAGAACGGGGCAACCTTGAACTGAATGGTTTCGCTCCGGAAGTTTGACCCGTCTCCGAAGATGGCCTCAAGTTTGATCTAGCCTAAAGGACGTATCGGGCGGCCCGACACTACCCTGTGGAAGCCCATGTCCGACCTCCATAGTACTTCATCTTTTCCAGGGTATCGGTGAAGATGATATTGAGGCCGCTGCCTCCGTCCATCAGGACGCGTGAAAGGCGGCAGCCCCCCACGACGGGATCTAGTACCAGGGCATGCTTGCATGGTTGCACAACGTCTTTCGGGTGATCCTCGGCGTCAAAGGTGATCGCCTCTTGGGACCATGCCAGCCGTTTGCTGCCCACGTCCTTTATTTTGTAGGTCGCGCTTCTGGTTTCGGCGTGTATCCTTCGACTTCAATATCATGTTCATGGAGGTCTTGCGGGAGACCTCGTAGCGCCGGGGAGGTCGTATGATGCGCCTCCATGTGGGGTGATCAGGTCGATCGTAGATGTCCTGGGCCTTCCCTTGCCTATCATACACGCGTTTGATGTAGCATGAAGGCGAGATGTCAAAGAATTTCCCTGATCTGTCAGCGAACAGCTCGAACGAGCCGAATGTGAGGTTGTGACCTGGCGAGAGATCGCCGACCTTTAATGACTCTCCGAGTCGGGTGTGTTCTTTGGTCAACGTCGCACGTGCCTGGCGCGCCAACTAATGGAGCAAATTCCCGTCAGACCCCTCGGTAGGGTTCATGACGAGACTGGAAGTATCGGAACGGAGTCTGCGCAAATAGTTTACCCAGGTTCGGGCCTCCGAAGAGTAATGCCCTACATCCTGCTTTGTCTTGGTATTCATGGTGAGGGGATACCTCATGTAGAGGATTACAATGGTGTTTGAGATGTCTACTGAGAGTTGAGTTCCAGTTTAGATCCGTAATGAGGACCCTAGACCTCCCTTTATATAGACAGGAGAGGTCTAGGGTTTACATGGAGAAGATATCAGATTGATCTGGCCGCCGCCTTCTTCCTTGGGGTACACATTCGCCGCCCTCTCCTTCCTAGGGTTCCTTGATGCCCTTTGGGCCTGGTGGGCCCTAGTCAAGGTTGAGACCAGGCTCCTTTACGTTAGGAACCCCGGGTATGGGACCCCGTCAGCCGGTATGAAGTCTTCTTGTTTTTGTTTTTGTTTTTTGTAAATATGTTTTAACTCAGTATCCTTGATTGAGCATATTATGAGTAAACATGTTTGTGATGACAATTAGAGATTATAGTTGCTCATGCCATGCTTAAGTATCTAGGAGTGGATAATGATTTATCTTGAGTGTTAACATGCATTAAAATGATTATGATGTAGTATGTTAGGATGGTATCCTCCTGTGAAGAATGGAAGTGGCTTGACTTCGCACATGTTCACACATGTAGTTTGTTCAAAACCAATGCAGCCTTTATGATATTTATATTCAGAGTGTTATATCCTACTCATGCTCATATTCAATATCAAATATTCGCAATGCATGATTGTGACCGTTGTTGCTCTCTAGTTGGTCGCTTCTCAATCTAATTGCTAACCTTCGCCGGTACTAAGCGGAAATACTGGTTGTGCATCAAAAATCCTAAAACCCCAAAGTTGTTCCAAAGAGTCCACCATATCTACCTATCACTACAAAAAAAGACACATCCGTGACATTTTGGGCCGAACGAAATTTTTCCTGTCATACTTATGACACTTCTATGACAATAATTGTGACAAAACCCGGTATCATCATAGATGTGGTGGGCTCCTCCTTCTATGACAAAAAATCATGACAGAAAATGGGCTTTTCGTCCTGGGCGGGCCGGAGACGCAGCTGCATGACATTCTTTGGGCCGTCCATGACGAAAAAACCATGGTAGAAGCGAGGGTGAGGAAAATATCAGGGGAGTTCCCGGTTACGGTGGGTGGTCGGGGCCGAGCAATGCGCGTTTCTCTCGTACGTATGCGCATGTGTGTGAGGCGTTGGGCTCTAACTAAACCCGAGCGAGGCGTTGGGCTCTAAATGAACCCGAGCAATTGCACTAGCTACGTTACTGAACCTGAGCGATCGATCCCTTGCTGTTAACTGAACCCGAGTGATTCCTTCGCTACTGCTGCTAACTGAAGCCGATCGATGCTGCCTCTGGATGAACAGTGAGCGTTGTTGGGGGGTTTGGATGAACAGTTCCCGGTGGGGGGTTGGATGAATAGGAACCCGTGGTAGTAGAGGCCGTTGCCGCTAGATGAACAATACCCCGATCGATCGAGCCGGTGGATGAACAGGACCCTGTGGAGGGCTGGATGAACAGTAGCCGGTGGAGGGCTGGTTGAACAGTAGCCGGTGGAGGGCTGGATGAACAGTAGCCCGTGGAGGGGTGGTTGAAGAGGACCCCGTGGAGAGGGCTGGTTGAACAGTAGCCGGTGGAGGAGCGCGCGGTGGAGGCTGGATAAACAGGAGCCCGTGGATGAACAGTCGCAGGTGGAGGCTGGAGGAGGTCGACGGTGGATGAACAGTAGCCCGTGGAGGCTGGAGGAGGTCAACGGTGGAGATGAACAGTATCCCATGGAGTCCTGTTTTGCGGTACGCCACACCCCTCCCAATGAACAGGACCCCCGTTTCGACCGTAGCGCTCCAACACAAGTCCGTTTACTCCGTTTTGCGGTACGCCACACCCCTCCCGATCAACAGGACCCCGTTTCGACTGTAGGAGGTCCGTTTCCTCCGTTTTGCGGTACGCCAAACCCCTCCCGATGAACAACATCCCGTTTCGACCATGGCCGGTCAAACATAAGGCCGTTTCCTCCATTCTGCGGTATGCCGGGCCTCGTTTCCATTGGTTGTTCCGTCCAAGCCGGTTGGCTCCCGATGAACAACACGCGTTCCATTGCCTCCCGATGAACACGACGCATTCTGTTGCCTCCCCATGAACACGACGACGATGCAGTTTCTCCGTTCTGACCCAGCCATGCACACGAGCCCTGGCCGTACGTATGCGCGAGTAGGCGTTCGAGACCCCGCCCGTATGTACGTATGTGGCCGTATTTACTTTCTTGCACCCTGTCCGCTGTACGTACGTGTACATGCTACGTGTGCGCCTCTACTATGACATGTGATCTTCCTTACATGGCCACGGTTCATCGCTGCAGCCTGTAGACAGACCGATCGTATGTACGTACACGTTCGCGACCATAATGACAACGCTATGTACGCTTCGATCGGGTGGGTCCCGACTGTCAGGCACTTCCTTGCGTGCGAAGATGTAGCTGGTGGGTCCCAGCAGTCAGGGGGGAAACATTTTTTTATGAAATACGGTGGCCCGTCCGGTGGGTCCCTGCTGTCAGGTGGAGGAATCATTATTTTCCGTGTAATAAGGAGGCACTTCCTTGCTGCGGTCGTGGACCCAGCTGTCAGCATCTCCACGTACAGTACTCTTCCGATGGAAGTCGTTCCTTGACCACGTTGACCACGCCGCGCCGAGAGCACCAGGGCGGTGGACGACAACGAGGCCTAGGAAGGGGACGACGCGGAGCCGGGGAAGACACGGCAGTGGTTGCCCACGCAGAGAGGAGTACGAGGGTTCACTGGTTCGGCTGTGGTGTGAGGCTGCCGTCGCTGCAGAATAACAGGGGGTGTGGGTGAGTAGAGGGATGGCCTGGTCAGTGGTGGGAGTAGTAGGGGGCGGTGAGGCCTCCACGACATCACAACCGGCCACGGGAAGCAGGAGCACGCGGCACGACCGGCGCTGGTTTGGGCGGCTGGAGCAAGAAGACCAGAGGTTGAAGAAGCACTACGGCCGTTGGATGGACATCGTACGGTCACTGGAGCTAGAATCGTTCATATTGACTAAGTTGACAAAGCCCTCCGTCCCCGTCAACTTAGTAGGCCCACAAGTTAGCCTCCCACTATGGTGGGTCCCAGCTAGCAGGGGATATTCATTTTTCTGTGCGTAATAAGGAGGCACTTCCTTGCGTGCGAAGATATAGCTTGTGGGTCCGACCTGTCAGCGGGGGAAACGTTTTTTCACGAAATACAGAGGCCCTTTCGGTGGGTCCCAGCTGTCAGGTGGAGGAATCATTATGTTGCGCGTAATAAGGAGGCATTTCCTTGCGTGCGGCCGTGGACCCAGCTGTTAGCCTCTCCACGCACAGTCTACTTCCGATGGATGTCGTTCATTGACCACGTTGACTACTCCGCGCTGAGCGCATCCAAGGTGGTGGACGACGGCGAGGCCCTGGACAGCAGTGAGCCGGAGATGGGAAGACGCGGGAGTAGAGTGGCAGACGGAGAGGTGTATGAGGGTTAACTAGTTCTGGTGCGGTGTGGTTCGGCAGTCGGTGGAGAAGAACAGGAGGTGTGGAGGGGTGGAGGGATGGCCTGGCCAACGGTGGTGTAGCGCTTCACAGCGAAGCGTGGTAAGCAGAGCTGCTAGCAGCAGGAGGCGGGAGCAGGTGGTCCCGGCGGCGCTAGAGGAAGAAGACAAGAGATTGAAGATGGATGTCGGTCGTAGGATGCAAATCCAACGACTAACGATGTCAGAATCATTTGTTGACTAAGTTGACAACGACTTGCGTTGGCTTCGACCTATTAGCCCACATTTCAGCCTCCAAAAATGTGGCACGTATTCAACCCATTTTTTCAGAATTTACAGTCAATTTGATCTCTTTTTTTAGAATTACAGTCCATTTGCTGGGCTGGGTGAAAAAATAATGTAGCGTCCATGCGGCCCATTTATTTTTTTCTAAAAAATTACAGGCCATTTGCACTTTCTCGAAATACACGATTTTAATGGGCTGATTCTAATTATAATGTTGGGTTGGGCGCAACAATGTTATCAAAAAATAAACAGGGGCTGAGCATTTTGTTATAAATATATTTAAATAATAAGTGATTTATTATTACATTGGTCCTTAAATCTTACCAAGCTTTGTACACAATCACCAGGATTTTCGTTGGCATAAAAATCCAGGATTTTATCGTTAAGAAATTATTTTTATAAGTTAATAAGATGTGAGATATTGTTTTCTTACATATGTAAGTATTTGTTAAATATATGATGACAGTAACAAAAATATATAATAACATATAAAGTAATTTAAATATATATAATATAGTTAGAAGGGAAACATAAGTTGGACCAGGCGTTCCTATTCTTATATAGAAAAATAGAACAGACCTCTGCGTTTTCTTCAAAAAATACATAAATTGGGCTGACGATGTTTCAGGAAAATAAAACCTCGGATGAGAGGTCCATAGGCCGGTCGATACATGACGGCCCTCAAAAAAATACAAACCGGCATGTCGTGGGCTGCGCATGTTAAAAAAGAAAGCCTAGACGGGGCAGCCCAAAACCCAGCTGATACTTGTTGCCCTAGTGATAATAAGTGATACTACCCGCCAGCTCCCCAGCTTCGTTGTGAATTTATCTCCTACTTTGAAGCACCTAAAAAAATGTAACTATGTCGACAAGCCCGTGGGCCCCAACATCAGTATAGCGTTAGGAGGAAGTATTTTTTCGATGAGGCACTTGCTTGCGTACGACCATAGACCTCGTGGGTCTCGACTGCCCTCCTCTCCACGTATAGTCCTCTCCAGATTCCTCTTGTTTGTTCAGCATGTTCACAACGGCAGACGGCGGCGCCGCGGCGAGCGCACAAAGGTGCAGAGGAGATCGGACCACCTGAGGCAGTGCCTTATTTGTAACGAAAGTACTGAACTAGCCCAGTGGCCAAGTGACACTACCCGACAGCTGTTCTGCTCGGGTTCGATTCCACCTGATGCAGGGAAAATATCTCCAATTTTTTTGCCTCTGCCATTATTGACATGTGGGTCCCCATTGTCATCCACGCACACTACGTCCAACACTTGCCAAAACTTCGTCCCTTGTTTTCTCTGTTTTTCGCACACTCGACATTGTGTGGGCATTTTGAAAATAGCATATCTTTTTGACTGTGCATCATATGAAGATGTGCTATGCGTGAATGTTGATCAGCATGATGCTAACTCGCTGGTTGTTCCATTTTCGACCATGAATAAAACTCTCAACATGATGTTAACCCGGTTTGAAAAGGCCGTGTTAATATAAATGCTCTGCCTCTGAAAGTTGCAGTTTCTTATCTGAAACTGAACTTGCAGTTTCTTATCTGAAACTGAAACTTGCAGTTTCTTCTCTGAGGATCACATTGTCTGCACTTTTATACTCCTATGAAACTACATTTTTTAAGTGCTAAAAATAGATCTCTAGAATTCATAAAATACTTCATATGCTCAATACTGCAAATCTGAAATTCAAAAGACATTCATATCTGAAAGTACTCTCAAAATACACAACACAAAACACAATTCACAACCTGCAAATACTGACAACCCTAA
>NC_057802.1:188459715-188469310 GCF_018294505.1 Triticum aestivum
CGGCGGCAGACAACCGTCCCGTGAGATGATGTGAACGGCGAGGGAGAGGATGGTGGGGAAGCGTCGTCGGGCCAATTGCTTTTCTCCTCTTGCAGCTGGGTTCGGTCGACGAAGACTCCACCGGCTCGCTCTGGCACGACACCCTCACAAACGGCACCCTGTAGAGGCTCGATCCTTCAATCTCTGGTGGATGCTCCATCTGGGATCGATACTCCCACCACTGCTCCCTCACGATCGGATTCGGTGAATCTGTTTGCTCCATGGCCCAGAGGAGCAGCTCTATTTACTCGCGCGCGACTCCCTTCGGGAGTATCGCCGCCTTTTCGCTCTGTTGCAGATATTTGGCCATGGATGTCGCCGTCGCCGCTAGTTGGTCCTTGTTGTCAAACCAAGACTATATCTCCAACATCCTAGCTAGCTTCACAGGGTCGCCGTCTGTGATCCTCACGTATCGGTTGTACTCCTCCATCGATCTACTTCTCCACAACACCTTCACTTGTCGGCGGTGGTTTTTGAATGGAAGAGGAGAGGAGCAGCGCTGGTTTTGGATTAGAACAGGAGAGGAGCGACGCTGGTTTTGGATTGGAACAGGAGAGGAGGGGCTGTGGTTTTGAAATGGAAGAGGAGAGGAGCGGCGCTGGATTTCGATTGGAACAGGAGAGGAGCGGCGGTGGTTTAAGAGGGGAGGAGCGACGCTGGTCTTGGAAGTATTTTTTTGTTTTGCGTATTTTGGGTCAAAGGTTGACCACGTATTGTATTTGACAAGCAAAATGTGAATGCATGTCACCAAAAATTGTATCTTTTGGTTCGTATCTGAATGTACTTTCAAATTATATTATTTTTGCAACGTATAACATATATTTTATTTGTGAATATCATGGTCAATTATGACCTAGAATAAAAGGGAGACTAGTTAATGTGGGGTCGCTTTATTAATTGAAGGGTGAATTGATTTTGATTTTGATCTAGTCACAGCGCATCGGCCCTCTCGTCCAATCCTAAATCGCTGCCGCACGCTCCTCTCCCTCTTCTCCATTGCAAAACCACCCCCTCTCCTCTCCATCATCTCCTTTCCAAAACCACCGTCTCGCCTCTCCCTCTTCTCCATTGCAAAACCACCTCATCTCTCCTCGGACGAGGATCCCCTGACTTAGCCCATCCTGCCATTGAGACACTAACACATGGGTCCCACCAAGCGTGGGGCCCACCTGTCAGCGACTGAAAGGCAGGGAAACCTCTCCTCTCCATCATCTCCATTCCAAAACCACCGTCTCGCCTCTCCCTCTTCTCCATTGCAAAACCACCCCCTCTCCTCTCCATCATCTCCATTCCAAAACCACCGTCTCGCCTCTCCCTCTTCTCTATTGCAAGACCACCGTCTCTCCTCCCATCTTCCAAAGCTAGCACCGGACCACTCAGAAGGACATCTATGGAGAGGATGCAGTAGCGAATCAGGCAGATCGCCTATGGCGAGCAGGCAAAGTTAGCCAGGTTGAAGGAGATCCTTACTTGGTTTGACAATGAGTGGGAGATTTCAAGGACAGTGAGGGCCATGTGGCAATGTATGCGAAAGAGCGAGACGGCGGTGATGAGGGCGGCGATGTACTCCTCGGCGGCAGTCACGCCGCAGTCCTTCGAGTTCATCGAGTATCTCCTCTGGGCGATGGAGCAGACAGATTCGCCCGAGGCGAAAGTCAGGCAGAGGTGGTGAGCGTACAGGTCGAAGGTCGAGCACCCAGAGGATAATGAATCGATCGAGTACGGTGTGCCGTTCGTGAGGGTGCAGAGCCAGCCGGAGCCACAGGAGTATTCGTTCTCCCACCGCAAGAGGAGGCCGGATGGCGCGACGTTGCTTCCCCGCCATTCTCCACAGTTCCCTCGACGCTCGCCTCGTTTCAACGGTGTTGGTAGGGTTTAAGGTAATCTTCGTACTAACCTAATCTTCCATCTGCTCATGCTTACAATCAGTGTGACAACTAATAAAAATCATGCTTACAATCAGTCTCCGAGTACTACGCCAATCACCCTAAAATAGCTCTGGACCTTTGGGTCAAAGTTGTGACACTGTGTACAAACAAAGAAAAATAGATTGGTGCTTCTTTAAGAAAAGAGTACTCCCTAGAAAACTGTCAATATAAGCTACTAGTATTTTTTTGAAGTCTAAGCTACTAGTATTTGGTTAGAGGATTTGCTGCCGAGAAAGATCCGTCCACAGTGAGCGCCACACATCCCACTGATGGTGGTGGATGCCAATGCCTAGATGGAGCAGGGTTGGTGTCGGTAATTTTTACTTGGCACCTCGCACTCTGCATATATGCCGGTTCCATCCGTACATTTGTGCAGTTCCACCAAAATGCAGCTGAATAACCCTGTTTGTACAGATAATGAAAAAGCGTGATTACATTATAGTGGCACTAGTTGATGAAACATACACTAATAAATAGAAGAAAATATTGCGATAGTATCATAGTATGCCATGCTGCGAGGGCGAGATGGGCCCTGCGACGCCTCATACTGGAAATCGACCCAAGTCTCCCCGATACACCTTCTGCCAGTGATGAACATCAGTGTACAATGGTAGTACAAGGAGGGGCCTTGAGACATTCCAATCTCTATTTTTGTGCAGATCAACTAAAATTAAGCACCCCAGTTTGCAGAAACGCTTAAACATTAACAATGGGACTAGTTGGTGAAACATATACTAACAAAGAGAAGCACTTTCTTTATCTACATTGGAAATGAAATGATAGAGAGGACACTCACTCTATTTTAACTGTATCATTACTTCATTTTATCAGTGGCACTAGGGTCGAGCAGGTGGCGTCGCAAGGATGGAGGTCGGGGGGGGGGGTGCTTAGACTGGGATGCTGAAGCTGGCTCTTTCAGTCCCTATCTTCCCCTCTGATGTTTCTGTGGTAGCATTTGGGTTGTAATCCAAACTTGGTCGAGCTGGTGCTGCGTCCCCCTACCTGCCTAGCTTATGTGGAACTTGTCTCCTGCTAGTACTCAGTCCGTTCTAGTAGTAGTTGCATAACTGCCTGTTTACACTGAGATGTTGTCGGATAATGGTTCCCTATGGTTGGATTTCTTTAATGAAATCGGAGGAAACCCCCTCTTTCAATATATATAAAAAATCAGTGGCACTAGCGGTGCCGAAACATTGCCTCAAATTAATAGTGCCACTAGATTAAGGTGCAAAATAATAACATTACTGCTTTATCATGGCAGTGCCAAAACAGTAGCACAAGAGCAGACTCAACATGCAGGATCTTTGGCAAACGGCCAGACCAAAAAGGAACATACCTCGTGATGGGAATCATGTCTGCAGTCAACGCTATCGTAGAAGGGATGACACCAGTCACCAACATGGATGATTCAAGTCATGGGACCTTTTGGTGCAGTTCACCTAAAACGAACCAATGTCCCATGAGCTAGCAGCTTCTTCTTCATTTTTTAAGAAAAGGGCTCCAGCCCCGGTTCCATTTCCATCAGAAACAAAACCCACAGAGCTTCTTCTTAATTAGTTGCAATAAAATTGAGCAACATCAAGGTTGGTTGTGAAGCTCCTGGAATGTTCAACTATAGTTTGGATATCATTTGTGCAGTTCAACTAAGATCAAGCGTGAAATGTATGTCTTTGTTTGCACAAAAAAGGTGGAAAGGAGGGTGAAAAACAAGTGATGAAACATACATCAAATGAAAAGAAGCATGTCCCTTATCTGAATGGCAATCCTACAAGGACAGTAGCAATTTCTAAAGCAGCAACATTGCTAGATATTAGTGTGGGCATTAGGATTAACTATGACAACCGTTAAATACGACATTACTTTAATGGTTCCATTGCTTCATTTTACCAGCAACATTACATTAACAGCCGCTACAGAGTCGGTATTTGGGCACAGGAGAGTAAGCGGACCAGGACAGTTGCAGTTCTAACAAAAAGAAGCAACTTATCTTAATGGGAAATTTAGCAGGACATGAAAAAAAGTGCCATTGATTCATATTACTGGAGGCATTACATTGAAAACAACATTGGTTTAACGTGTCCTTACTTTTAGCAGTGCGACTGCTACATTTTACCAATGGCATTACATAAGAGTGGCTCGGGGCAACAAACATCAGAACAGGATATCTGGGTTGGTCCCATTTTTGTTTGGTATAGCCACCTTATACTATGTGAGGCTAGCAAATCTAGTGCTGGACTTACTCTGTTGACTTGTCCCCCAGTCCCCACTTTCTTTCCTCTTTCAACCAATAGATCGGGTTTATATTGAGTTTGTACTGCGTCTCCCTTTATTTCCCTATTAGACCTAGAGACTAGTTGGATAGCCAGTCTCTGCTACTTTTCGCCCCCATTATTTCCTCTTTCGACCAAGTCCTAGATTGAGGTAACAAATCTTCCCCCACCCCCACCCCACCCCCTTTCTTCCTTGTTTGAACCAAGTAGTACTAGATTCGAGTGCATGAACTAGTTTTATCTCTTAACAGTAAAAATTTAGGTGGTTGTCGAACAGCCGATCGATCCTATCTACGAGGGGGCCTGAGAAATAGTAAAAGATACAAATGCAGTGACGTCAGGAGCTCGGGAAGAAGAACAAGGCCGGTTTTGAAGGAAGTTATACCTGAGGGTCGCCGGGATGTCGCTAGGTGGGCGGCGGGAGGCCGGATCTGCCCACACTACGGCAGCGAGGAAGAAGGGGTCAGAGGCCCTCCCTATCCAGTGGTGCTTGGGAGAGAATGAAAAGGCATGCTGATCAGGACGCGCCGGTAGTGGGTAAGAGCCGTCGTCGAGGACAACCGCGTGAACGTTGCACCTTCTCACCTTCCCCGGCGGAGAGGATCCGGCTGGATATGTGACCAGCGGTGAGCAGAGAGAGAGAGTGTGGCCACCGCTGTCGTGTTTAGATCTGGAGAGGACGAGACAGTGTGAAGAGAGCAACACTAGCAAGCAAGCGCGGAGGCTCCTGCCTGTATAGTGGAGTACTACTAGTTTTCTTTTGTCTATCGGAGCCGGCTTGACCTCGTCAATGACTGTCGAGAAGTCTTCATGCACGTGCCCTGGAGGCGCAATTGTCGTCATTTTGATCTGAAGCACCGAATTATAACATATAACACGAAAAAATGCCACATGACAAGAAACCATAACCTCACTGCCCAAAGGAGACAACATGAATCCCGACGGACAAACTAGACGAGGATCAAAGCTCAAATTAAAGATAAACTCGTAGAAAAGGGGTCGATCGATAGATGTACTAATTAACATAGCCAGCTTGACCTAGATGGCAGCCGAGTAGTCTTCGTGCATGTGCCCCCCATGACTAGCGCCTTGGAGGAACTCAGTTGTCGCTGTTTAACCCTCGCAGTGATCCGAAGCACATGACACCTAATTTTGTGAGATGACAAGAAACCTTTTTTTAGATTTCTCACTAGAACTACAGCCATGTACAACACAACCTGCACGGTATGCAGACGATAGCCAATTCAGGCGTGTCTGCTGGAGTCTGGTCACATGCATGGACGAACTGATCTTCTGTGTCATGCAGGGATCGTCCAGGCACCAACGTCTGTACAACACTTCTCTAGTACTATCGCTCGTCTCTCTCTTCTATTAACTCACCCAAGTTGCGGGGCCGGGGAGTGTGCTTATGGTCGGTTCTCAATTGCGGTCCCACATGTGTGTGCAAACGCAATATGACGCGCGTTCCATTCGGAGAATGGTGTGCCAGACTGACCGACCGTCTGGGGTGCGACGCGAACGCGACGGGCGTGATGTATACTCCGTACATGTGCCGCCATTTTCTTGAGGCTTTACTCCATGGCGCAATCCATGGATACAAAATTAGTATACTCTACTATTTAAGTCGAGGGCGGGGCTTTTCCCGCACGGTAGGCAGGGCAGTTTCGCCTAGTCGGTTCGACAGAGACGCGAGAAGATGAGGGAGTAGGCTGCTGCAAATGTAGGGTTGTGTGATTTGACAACGAGTTACTGCTGGACAGGTGGGGCCCCGTGACTTGACTTGCCATTTTATCATTTTAACTGCGGCGCTACGGCCGGCATAAGACTCCCGATTCCTGACCACCTCTATGGTATACAGGTGCCTCTCCTAATGCTCCACCTTGTAGAGGCTGACTCTTGCATGAGAGCCCACTCCTCCACTTTTCCCTTGCCCCTTTCCTCCACATATTCAAAAATGCCATGTAAGCAGGCTTATAGCCCACTATTGTACTTGCTCATGCAGGTGCTAAGCCTGCCACATAGGCATAAAGTCTGATGTGGCAAGTTAATTACTCCCTCCGTCTAGGTGTGCAAGTCATCTTACGAAAACCAAATAATCCCAAAACACTTAGGCGCAGTGCATTAACTTCTACCCCCTCTTTTCTGGTTTATAAGGCTCAAATCTGAAATCTCATCAATCAAGGCATTTATTGAGTGGAGGAATGTATCTCGTACTTTACAAAACTACCCCAATTAAACTCATGCATTAAATTGGATTAATTGCAGTGCATGCATGCTTGGCCACTAGATAAGTAGAAACATTACATGCATTGGTGTGTTCCTTTTAATTCTTATATGCAAAGATTTAATGCGTCTCAGAAACTAAAAATGAGATGGAGATGGGCCCTATAAATTGGAAAAACAAAAAAGTTGAGATAAGCCCTATAAACCGGAAAGGAGGGAGTACATCGTTTCTTGTTTCTTGGCATATCAACCAATAAGAGATGTGGGGTGTGCATGCTTTTAATGACTTGAGACTACCATTTCATTGGAAGAGGTCACTCCTTGGCAAATGCAATAAATACTATGAAGAAAGAGATAGAGAGAAGTAAAAAAACTCTTATAGCCAACCTTATAGCTAACCTTGTTGTATGAGTGACTAAGTGATGACTATGTATGACATGCCAACATCAGATAGCCTAACACACTGTGTTAAATCTCCAAGGGCGCGACCGCGCGAGCGAGGCGACGGTCGTGGTAGGCGCGACCATGATACGGGCTGCTGGCAGCCCTTGGATCTGAGATCGAACGGTCACATGCTAAGTTGCTGAAAATTTGCAGAATAACCCTCTAGGATAGGATATTCACCCATAGGTCTAGAATCATGCCATGCAACCGTTCGATCTTAGATCCAAGGGCTCCTGGAAGCCCGTATCATGGGAGAATGGAAAGCTTCGTATCACCTGTAATTTTCCCGGCGCTTGACATGACATCGAAAGCCATTTAATTGGGCATCGAGTAGACATGACATCTAATTGGGCCCCCATAGTACTGTGCATGAATCCATTTATCCACCAGGCAAGCCACTACCCTGCCATTCGCACGCCCCACTCAGCATTTTTACAAAAACCGCTGGCAGTTTGCTCCTACTCATCCCCGTACGTCCTTTAACATTACGACAGTTCGCTCCTAGTCGTCCCGTCCTTTCACATTACGGCAGTTCCACTAATCCTAACCCTCCTCCCAAATCCATGGCGTCCCAAATCTCCATGATCAGCGGTGAGTACAAGGTTAGAACCATCACCGGCGATGAGTTTGACGTCATCTACACCCGTTCTTCCATGACGGTGAAAGGATGCCTTGCTCGCTTCAGACGCATGTTCGAAAAATCAAAGGATGAGTGGGTCGCTGGGCTAGATGTTGAGTACACCACAGTCCTGGAAAGTGAGAAGAGTCTAATGGAGGCAGAGAAGAAGAAGCCCGCCGTGATCTAGGTTTGCGTGCATGACATATGCTTGGTCTACCACATATGCCATGCCGACGTTGTGTGCGAGGAATTTAAGAACTTCCTCAAGGGCGGCCGAGTCAAATTCATTACTGTAGACTTTAGGAACGATAGGGATGTCCTGGATCGGATAGGCCTCGTTGTAGGCAACCCCTTTGATATCCAGAAGAAAGGGCTGGTGCCCTCCCGTGACCAGCCTTCAATGCTGACCCTGGCAGGAGCCATGGTTCATCCTTCGTACGGTACACTGAAGAAACCTTCGTTCAAGTTTCATCATGCATGGGAGTGGAATGTACTAGATATAGACCACATCCACTACGCTGCAATGGATGGCTACCTTTGTTTCAATATCTACAAGGGTTGGATGAAGAGCAAGAGCCAAGTGTGTGGTTCAAGCAAAGAAGTATCGCCCAAGAGGAAGAGGGACAAGGACGAAGTCGAGCACGTGGACGAGGAGTCCGAGTAAGGTGACAGTGTTGTTGCTCATGGTGGTTCTAATGCAGTGTCTACCGGATTAGTTGCTTAGTTTAATTTCAGGTGTGCTTAGTTTTATTTGAGGGGTGTGTTGTGCCGAGCCCCCAGCAGAACTATGTTATGTTCCTTCTCGTTACTTTAACTTTTCAGTACGTACATACTAGTATTTCTTACAGTTCATCTTTTAGTTGGTATAGTACTACCACTCGTTTCTTCACATTATATACGTACAATATATATGGCCAACATCATATAGCCAGCAGTTTAGTTGTCAAAGAATTTCAGTGTGCTTAGTTTTATTTGAGGGGTGTGTTGTGCTGGACACCATTATTGTGACTCAAATCTCTTTGGCCATGTTATAATGACATAAATACCGATGGACCAACATGCCAGCTCTCCCTCTATCTCACTACAGTATAAAGTGTGGGGCCTACTTGATCCCAATAGCGTTCTTATTTTCATGTAAAATTATTCGCTTGGTTAGTCCTGACAAGCGGGGCCACACTTATCATTGCGAGAATCGGCTTATTTTGTCATATAACATGGTCAACGGGTTTGACGTGAAAATAACAATGTCTAATGGCATTTTGAGCAAACATCTAACTTAACGATGGCATTTTTGAGATATCTAATTGCATTTTTGAGCAGACATCCCACGGATCGATGGCATTTTTGAGTAGTTGTAACTTCTAATGGCAAAACTGAGTAGTCATACACAACTAGTGGCATAAATAATAAGAACCCAAGAATGTAACATCCCAAATTTTCAATTTGGAATGTTATACATTAGATCATCATTGCATATCATATTTTATTGCATTTTGGTTTATCCTAGAAATTCTACGCAACTCAAGGACCCACGGAGAGAGTTGGGGATTTCATTATTTTCATATTCGAGTCTTTCTCAAATTTTGAAAAGAGGATCGTTTGATTTTAATTATTTTTTCCTGAAATATTTCTTTTTTTAAAAAAGAGAGAGGATAAAATGACTTGCTAAAAATAAAGAAATATCGGAGATTTAATATTAAAATCAAATAAGACTTTTATTCGGAGTTTTATCGCTATTTTATTTGAATAGGAAAATATGCGTTTTTAAAAGTTGCATTTTAGGCCCAAATAAATGTTCATCTTGTCCGGCTTATTTTTACAGGACAGGGAAAATTTATTTCGAAATTTTTGGAGTCTGTTTAGTATTTCTTTTCTTTCTTTTACTGCACGTCGGAATTATTTAAAAAAAGTCAAACCGACTCTGGGCCGTACCCGAGCGGGACTCCGCCCGGGGGGCCTTTATAAGCCGCGCCGTCCGAGCCGCCGAAGCCCACCAGTGCCGCCAGCCCGCCCCGCGCCCCGAAACCCTAAACCTAGCCGCGCGCCGCCGACGCCGCCGTGCTCGCCGCCGG
>NC_057802.1:188469660-188479084 GCF_018294505.1 Triticum aestivum
CGCCGTTCACCGACCCGCCGAAGGTAGTCGCTGCAACCGTCTCGGTTTTCGCGAGAAAAACCGATAGGTTTTTTTCGAAACCCTAGATCCCTTTTTTTAGTTCGGTTGGTTTTTTTTTTCAGGTTTAGTTATTTAGCGGACGTTCGTCCGTACGTTCTTTTTAACAAACGGTTTTCACCGTTTAGCCGCAGACAGCGAACGTTCGTTCGTTAGCCTGTTCGTCAATTTTTTTCCTTTTCTCGTATTTTCCGCGATTATTTCCGATCGCGATTTCTGATCCGATTTTCGTACTAGTATAACTTTTCGCTCGTTTATCGGAATCAGGCGATTCAAGCACCTAGAGTTTCGTCTCGAAACCCTCTTTCTGTTTAACCAACTTAAACAAGTTTTTCTTACTATAAAATTTGACTTTAGTCCAGATTAGTAAACGAAGCTTGTTTCCTTCGCCGTTTGAGTTTTGTTGCTTCGTTTGATTTGATTCTTTTTGCAAACCGGAGTTCTTAAGTTGAACTTTCTGGTTAGATCTCTTAATTGAGTTTTGCCCGTGCCCTTGCTTGATTGCTCATTGTATGCTTGTTTGTTTGCGATAGAGAACCCGGAGTGTGAAGCGTGCTACTACGAGTCTCTAGGTTTCGCGGATCATCAGCAAGGCAAGTAACACTTTGATCATACTTCTTTACTACCCAGTTTTATTGCATTGGATCAATCCTCAAACAATTGCATGGTTAGGATCTGATTAAATTGTGGGTTTGGGAAGTAGATGAGGTAGTACCTATTCACCTGTTTATTATCAAACCTTTGGGAGTTACTTCTACGTTGCCTATATTGCTATTCTATGCTCGTAGACGTGGATTGGGTTTGAGTGTATCCATGATAGATGTGAGATTGTTAATTAATGGTTCAACTTAAGGTGGCAATTTTAATACACATCTGGGTGGATTGAGGCACCTGGGGAATTCCAGTGATTGCCTGTATTTTTGGAAATCCCGGGGTACCGTGTGATTCTCCTATGGACTGCCACCCAGGCTCAAAGGGATCATAAGATTATTCATGCTAGAAACTTCCGTGTGCAGCCACAAGCTATTATGGGCTCTAGCATAGTTGATTAAGTTGTGTGAACTCTTACAATGGTAGACTAGCAGATGTAGGGGATGTAGGTGTACCGGTCTACCCATCGTAAGGTGCTAACGCTTCTGAAAGACTGTGTCTTGGTCATCCGTTTCTCAAACATCATGTAGTGCGAGAAAACCAACGGAGGAGATCGAGTCTTGTGGGGAAAAGTGCACAAACCTCTGCAGAGTGTACAAACTAATCATGGTTAGCCATGTCCCCGGTTATGGACATCTTGAGTATCTGGTTCTTGGATTATCATGTGGATCTCATCACTCTTAATATAATTTGATTGGGTTTAATGATGATGCTTAATTGGGATTGAGTTGGGTTTACCTTCTCAATGTTTAACAACCACCACCACCACCACCACCACCACCACCAACAACAACAAAGCCTTTAGTCCCAAACAAGTTGGGGTAGGCTAGAGGTGAAACCCATAAGATCTCACAACCAACTCATGGCTCTGGCACATGGATAACAAGCTTCCATGCACCCCTGTCCATAGCTAGCTCTTTGGTGATACTCCAATCCTTCAGGTCTCTCTTAACGGACTCCTCCCATGTCAAATTCGGTCTACCCCGCCCTCTCTTGACATTCTCCGCACGCTTTAGCCGTCCACTATGCACTGGAGCTTCTGGAGGCCTGCGCTGATGCCCAAACCATCTCAGACGATGTTGGACAAGCTTCTCCTCAATTGGTGCTACCCCAACTCTATCTCGTATATCATCATTCCGGACTTGATCCTTCCTCGTGTGGCCACACATCCATCTCAACATACGCATCTCCGCCACACCTAACTGTTGAACATGTCACCTTTTAGTCGGCCAACACTCCGCGCCATACAACATTGCGGGTCGAACTGCCGTCCTGTAGAACTTGCCTTTTAGCTTTGTGGCACTCTCTTGTCACAGAGAATGCCAGAAGCTTGGCGCCACTTCATCCATCCAGCTTTGATTCGATGGTTCACATCTTCATCAGTACCCCCATCCTCCTACAACATTGACCCCAAATACCGAAAGGTGTCCTTCCGAGGTACCACCTGGCCATCAAGGCTAACCTCCTCCTCCTCACACCTAGTACTACTGAAACTGCACATCATGTACTCGGTTTTAGTTCTACTAAGCCTAAACCCTTTCGATTCCAAGGTTTGTCTCCATAACTCTAACTTCCTATTTACCCCCGTCCGACTATCGTCAACTAGCACCACATCATCCGCAAAGAGCATACACCATGGGATATCTCCTTGTATATCCCTTGTGACCTCATCCATCGCAAATGCAAAAAGATAAGGGCTCAAAGCTGACCCCTGATGCAGTCCTATCTTAATCGGGAAGTCATCGGTGTCGACATCACTTGTTCGAACACTTGTCACAACATTATCGTACATGTCCTTGATGAGGGTAATGTACTTTGCTGGGACTTTGTGTTTCTCCAAGGCCCACCACATGACATTCCGCGGTATCTTATCATAGGCCTTCTCCAAGTCAATGAACCATATGCAAGTCCTTCTTTTGCTCCCTATATCTCTCCATAAGTTGTTGTACAAATAAAATGGCTTCCATGGTCGACCTCCCAGGCATGAAACCAAACTCATTTTTGGTCACGCTTGTCATTCTTATTAAGCGGTGCTCAATGACTCTCTCCCATAGCTTCATTGTATGGCTCATCAGCTTAATTCCACGGTAATTAGTACAACTCTGAACATCCCCCTTGTTCTTGAAGATTGGTACTAATATACTCCGTCTCCATTCTTCAGGCATCTTGTTTGCCCGAAAAATGAGGTTGAAAAGCTTGGTTAGCCATACTATCGCTATGTCCCCGAGACCATGATAGTTAAATAAAACTTATTCCTTTGCAGTAGGGAAAATTTGGCTTTTCGCAAAACATATTAACCATACAGCCTCCACCAGCCATATATGCATATAGTGATAGCATTATTCTGTTCATTACTCTCTTGTGTTACATTGCCAGCATATTCCATGTGCTGACCCGTTTTCGGGCTGCAACGTATCATGTTGCAGACTTTTCAGACGACGAGTAAAGAGCCCTAGGTCGTGATCTTTCACTCAGTGATGCTGTTGGAGTTGATGGACTCACTTTATCTTCCAAGCCTTCCGCTGTTATCGTAATTAGATGGCCTTAAGCCATATTGATTGTAATAAGTTCTCTTTTGAGACATTCGATGTAATAAGTGTGTGATTGCTACTCTGTTATAAATCCTTCAAGTACTGTGTGTGTCAGCATTACCGATCCAGGGATTACACTTATGCACAGAGATCAGACTGTTTGAGGTCTGGTCGCTACAAAGATGGTATCAGAGCACACGCTGACTGTAGGACACGACCACTAAGCTAAAGCCCTAGATCACTACTCTCTTCTCGTTTCTGACTCCTCTCCATTTTTCTACTCTTTAGGATGGCGGATGCAAGGATCAAGTTCATGCAACCGGATGAAGACATCCCATTTGGATGCCACTTGAAGGGAGTCACTAGATACCTGAACATTGGAATACCAAGCTTCACCGGGACCTACAACGCCACCTTACCAAAAGAGGAGCACTGGAAGATTCAAGTTCAAGTTCCAGGAAGGACGTTCACGCCGGTCATTGAGCCCATAGAGTTTTGCTTCGAAGCACCAACCTGGAGTCTAGGAAAGAGTATGGCAGCTCACATTACCATGGGACGCATTGGAGAAGTTTACCACAATGATCTCAAGGACACTATCTACCAGATTTGTGGGCGCCGAGATGAGCAATGGGAGATGATCAGCACCAGGAAGGATAGATCGATTGCCTCTTTCATCTAGGAGTTAAACCAGCACATTCGACGCCAGGAGAACCAGATGTGCGCAGGCATGATAGATTGAAGAAGGCAATGACAAGGATCACGGAGCTGGAGGAAGAACTCAAGGCCACATGCGAAGATTATGAGGAGGAAATCGTCGTACTAGTAGAGAAGAATGACGACCTGACAAGGAAGCTAGGAGTTTTCATGGGAGACCCCGCGCCAGGAGGAGGAGATGACGATTCCACTTGCCCGGAGAACTACATCATCATCGACGAACTGACTCGGACCCCGACGATAGCGATGATGATTTTGTTGATGAAGCTGGAGCAGATATCATGGAGTCTTCGACCGAGCAATTTTTCTAGTAGACCACCATATCAGTAGTAGTATTCCACCATGTATATAGTATAGCCCAATTACTTTTGTAACGATAGTTCTAGACCGATTGTATGCCCTTGTTTGATTGATTGAGTGATATGTTTGTGTTTTGTCTCATGTGCATATGGGTAGTGTTTTCCCTCTAGACCTCATTCTATTATGTTTTCTCATCTTTTCTAAACCCAGCAAATGCCCCCGAGACGCGACAATGGATTTGCTTTCCCACCGGAGCTCACTCAGTTGATCCAGCAGCAGAATGCATTGATGCAGATACTAGTCCAGAATCAGAACCAGGGGAACAACAACAACCCACCACCACCACCAGTTGATCACTTAGCCCGTTTTCTTAGGCTGAATCCGCCGGTGTTCTCCAGTAGCACCGAGCCGATTGTTGCAGATGATTGGCTCCGCAAGATTGAAAGGGAGTTGACCACTGCAGGATGCACAGGTGCGGAGAGAGTGCGTTTTGCCGCACATTAGCTTGATGGACCCGCAACATCATGGTGGGAGAATTTCATAGTCACTTACCCTATTGACACTGTGACATGGGACCAGTTCCAGCAGGCTTTTTGCACTGCCCATGTTTCAGCAGGAGCTATGGCCATGAAGAAGCGTGAGTTTCGCAACTTATGCCAAGGAGGGCGCACTATTGGCCAATATGTGGATGAGTTTAGTAAGTTAGCACGTTATGCCCCAGATGACGTCGCTATAGATGCAGCTAAAAAGGAGAAGTTTTTGGAAGGACTGAATGATGAGCTGAGCATGCAGTTGATGGTGGCAAATTTCAATAACTATCAGGAGTTGGTGGATAGAGCTCTCATGCTTGAAGGGAAGCAGCAGCAGATTGACAGCCGCAAAAGGAAGTATGGAGAAGGGAAGTACAATTCTGGAGCTCAGCAGAGACCCCATTTCACCCCGAACTCGGGAGGACTTGTTCATTACCATGGAGGCCACACTCATAATGGAGGAAGTTCGCACAACCATAGTGGCCCCAAGAACGGTAATGGTAATGGAGGAAGTAGCGGACAGTTAGTAGCGGACAGAACTGTTCCAACCCGGCAACACCCGCCAAGAAGGATCTAAGCCACGTTACTTGCTACAAGTGCCAGAAGACCGAACATTACGCCAATGAGTGTCCTGAAGCTAAGAATGGAAATGGCAATGGAAGCTCTGGGAAGAAGCCCAACCCTTTCAACAGGGGACAAGTGAACCACGTTAACGTGGAGGAGGTTGAAGCTCAGCCAGATGCAGTAATAGGTAAGTTTTTGGTTAAGTCATTTACTGCAGTCGTACTTTTTGATACTGGTGCATCGCATTCATACATATCAAGGGGATTTGTGGATAAGTATAAGTTGCCCACTAGAGTTCTTAAGACACCCGTGCTAGTAACCTCACCTGGAGCAGAGTATATGGCAAGCCATGGATGTTTTCAGATGCCATTGACCATAGGTAGGCATGTTTTTCCCTCAGATCTGATAATATTGGAGTCGCAAGGTTTGGATGTGATACTGGGTATGGATTGGCTATCGATGTATGGAGGGAACATTGATTGCGCCAGTAAGACGATTTTGCTTACCACCCCAGAAGGAAGAAGGATCAAGTATGTATCCCGACATGTGCCGAATAAGACTCAAGTAAATTCCTTATCAGGAGTTGTACAGGAGGAAGTACCAGTGGTGAAGGATTTTCTGGATGTATTTCCAAAAGAGTTGCCAGGCATGCCACCGGATAGAGACATTGAGTTTTTGATTGAGCTTTTGCCAGGAATAGGGCCAATATCTAAGAGACCGTACAGAATGCCCGCAAAGGATTTGGAGGAAATTAAGAAGCAGATTAAGGAGTTACTGGATAAAGGTTATATCCGCCCAAGTTCATCACCTTGGGGATCACCAGTACTCCTAGTGGAGAAGAAGGATGGATCGTTAAGGATGGTTGTTGATTATCGAGGACTAAATGAGGTGACGATCAAGAATAAGTACCCACTGCCGATGATCAATGATTTGTTTGACCAGCTGCAAGGAGCTAAGGTGTTTTCGAAGATCGATTTGCGATCAGGGTATCACCAGCTAAAGATTCGAGAGCAGGATATACCTAAGACAGCTTTTACCACGAGATATGGGCTGTATGAGTATACCGTTATGTCATTTGGCCTGACTAACGCACCTGCCTATTTTATGAACATGATGAACAAGGTGTTTATGGAGTTTTTGGATAAGTTCGTCGTGGTGTTCATTGATGATATTCTGGTCTACTCGAAGAATGAAGAAGAACATAGGGAGCACTTGCGTTTGGTACTTGGAAAGCTAAGAGAACATCAGTTATACGCCAAGTTTAGCAAGTGTGAGTTTTGGCTGAAGGAAGTTGGATTTCTTGGACATGTTATATCCGGAGAAGGAATAGCGGTAGACCCCACCAAGGTTGTCACTGTGACAAATTGGGAGTCACCCACGTTAGTTGGAGAGATCCGAAGTTTTCTTGGACTCGCAGGATACTACCAGAGGTTCATTGAAAATTTCTCAAAGATTGCAAAGCCTATGACGGAGTTGTTGAAGAAGGACACCAAATTCAAATGGACTGAGGAATGTGAGGCCAGTTTTCAGGAGTTAAAGAAACGCTTGGTTACATCACCAGTGTTGATTCTGCCAGATCAACGCAAAGATTATGAAGTATACTGCGATGCTTCACGTCGAGGACTTGGAGCCGTACTTATGCAGGAGGGAAGAGTTGTTTCATATGCCCCACAATAGCTTAAACCCCATGAGTTAGACTATGCTATGCATGATTTGGAGTTAGCAGCCGTAGTGCATGCGTTGAAGACATGGAGACATTTTCTCATCGGAAACCATTGTGAGGTATACACGGATCACAAGAGTTTGAAGTATATCTTCACACAGAAGGAGCTGAAACTCAGACAGAGGAGATGGTTAGAGCTCGTTAAGGATTATGATATGAGATTGCATTATCATCCAGGAAAGGCTAACGTAGTAGCCAATGCGTTGAGCCGCAAGAGTCATGTAAATACCCTCATGACCGGAGAGTTACCCAAGGAGTTAGCAGAAGACCTTCATGAGCTATGTTTGGAGATAGTTCCAAGAGGTTGTGTAGCAGCTTTGGAGATTCAGTCTACTTTGATGGATAAGATCAGAGAAGCTCAGAAGACGGACAAGGAGATTGCCGAGATAAAGGGAAGGATGATCAAAGGAAAGGCTAAAGGATTTCGTGAGGATGAGCATGATATCTTATGGTTTGAGGACCGCGTATATGTGCACAATGATCAGGATATCAGGAAGTTGATTCTGCAAGAGGCCCATCATTCGCCATATTCGATTCACCCAGGAAATACCAAGATGTATCTGGATTTGAAGGATAGTTTCTGGTGGACCGGAATGAAGAAGGATATTGCGGAGTATGTAGCAGTTTGTGATGTATGTCAGAGAGTGAAGGCAAAACATCAGAAGCCAGCCGGATTGCTACAACCCTTGCCGATACCCGAATGGAAGTGTGATAAACTAGGCATGGATTTTATCATGGGATTACCCAGGACTCATTCAGGCTATGACTCGATATGGGTTGTAGTCGATCGTTTGACGAAAGTAGCTCATTTCATCCAAGTGAAGACCACTTACACCAGTGCTAAGTTGGCAAAGATATACATGACCAGGATCGTATGTCTGCATGGAGTTCCGAGGACCATTGTATCAGATAGAGGAACCCAGTTTACTTCAAAGTTTTGGAATCAGTTGCATGAAACTTTGGGAACCAGACTAGAGTTCAGTACCGCTTTTCACCCGCAGACAGATGGACGGACTGAGAGAGTAAATCAGATTCTGGAGGACATGTTGAGAGCTTGTGCGCTAGACTATGGATCTAGTTGGGAAGATAATTTGCCTTATGCAGAGTTCTCTTATAACAACAGTTATCAAGCCAGTTTGAAGATGGACCCTTTTGAAGCCCTATACGGAAGGAGGTGCAGAACAACGTTGTTGTGGGACGAAGTTGGAGACCGACAGTTGTTTGGACCAAATTTGATTAAAGAGTCTGAAGAGAAGGTTAAGCTGATTCGCGATAGACTCAAGGTAGCCTAGTCCAGGTAGAAGAGTTATGCGGATTCTAAACGCAAGGAGACAGTTTACGAAGTTGGAGACATAGTGTATCTTCGTGTATCCCCACTTCGAGGAGTAAAGCGCTTTGGAGTTAAGGGAAAGTTAGCGCCACGATTTGTGGGACCATACAGAGTTTTGGAACGTATGGGAGAAGTTGCTTACAAGTTGGAATTGCCCGAAGGATTGTCCGGAGTTCACGATGTGTTCCACGTTCTCAGTTAAAGAAGTGCCACGCGGAGATGGCTGAAATTCCTCTGAGAGATACAGTGCCGCTGGAAGCGATACAGTTGGATAGCGATTTGAAATATGAGGAGAAACCAGTCAAGATACTCGAGTTTGCCAGCCGAGTTATGCGCAACAAGGTTATCAAGTTTTGCAAGGTTCAGTGGAGTCACCATACCGAAGATGAAGCCACCTGGGAACGAGAAGAAGACCTACGGAAGGATCACTCTCACCTATTTTCTAGCCAACCCGAATCTCGAGGGCGAGATTCATCTTAAGGGGGGTAGGTTTGTAAAATCCCAAATTTTCAATTTGGAATGTTATACATTAGATCATCATTGCATATCATATTTTATTGCATTTTGGTTGATCCTAGAAATTCTACGCAACTCAAGGACCCACGGAGAGAGTTGGGGATTTCATTATTTTCATATTCGAGTCTTTCTCGAATTTCAAAAAGAGGATCGTTTGATTTTAATTTTTTCTGAAATATTTCTTTTTTTAAGAGAGAGGATAAAATGACTTCCTCAAAATAAAGAAATATCAGAGATTTAATATTAAAATCAAATAAGAATTTTATTCGGAGTTTTATCGCTATTTTATTTGAATTAGGAAAATATGCGTTTTTCAAATTTTCATTTTACGCCCAAATAAATGTTCACCTTGTCCGGCTTATTTTTAGAGGACGGGGAAAATTTATTTCGGGATTTTTGAAGTCGGTTTTGTATTTCTGTTTTTTTTTACTGCACGTCAGAATTATTTAAAAAAAAGTCAAACCGACTCCGGGCCGTACCCGAGCGGGACTCCGCCCGGTGGGCCTTT
>NC_057802.1:188479300-188481352 GCF_018294505.1 Triticum aestivum
CGGTGGGCCTTTATAAGCCGTGCCGCCCGAGCCGCCGAAGCCCACCAACGCCGCCAGCCCGCCCCGCGCCCCGAAACCCTAACCCTAGCCGCTGCCGCTGCCGCCGCGCTCGCCGCCGGAGCCCGCCGCCGCCGCCAATCGCCGACCCGCCGGAGGTAGTCGCCGCAACCGTCTCGGTTTTCGCGAGAAAAACCGATCGGTTTTTTTCGAAACCCTAGATCTGTTTTTTTAGTTCGGTTCGGTTTTTTTTCAGGTTTAGTTATTTAGCGGACGTTCGTCCGTATGTTCGTTTTAACAAACGGTTTTCACCGTTTAGCCGCAGACAGCGAACGTTCGTTCGTTAGCCTGTTCGTCAGTTTTTTCTTTTTCTCGGATTTTCCGCGATTATTTTCGATTGTGATTTCTGATCCGATTTTCGTTCTAGTATAACTTTTCGCTCGTTTATCGGAATCAGGCGATTCAAGTGCCTAGAGTTTCGTCTCGAAACCCTCTTTCTGTTTAAGCAACTTAAACAAGTTTTTTCTACTATAAATTTGACTTAAGTCCAAATTAGTAAACGAAGCTTGTTTCCTTCGTCGTTTGAGTTTTGTTGCTTCGTTTGATTTGATTCTTTTTGCAAACCGGAGTTCTTAAGTTGAACTTTCTGGTTAGATCTCTTAATTGAGTTTTACCCGTGCCCTTGCTTGATTGCTTATTGTATGCTTGTTTGTTTGCGATAGAGTACCCGGAGTGTGAAGCGTGCTACTACGAGCCTCTAGGTTTCGCGGATCATCAGCAAGGCAAGTAACACTTTGATCAAACTTCTTTACTACCCAGTTTTATTGCATTAGATCAATCCTCAAACAATTGCATGGTTAGGATCTGATTAAATTGTGGGTTTGGGAAGTAGATGAGGTAGTACCTATTCACCTGTCTATTATCAAACCTTTGGGAGTTACTTCTACATTGCCTATATTGCTATGCTATGCTCGTAGACGTGGATTGGGTTTGAGTGTATTCATGACAGATGTGAGATTGTTAATTAATGGTTCAACTTAAGGTGGCAATTTTAATACACATCTGGGTGGATTGAGGCACCTGGGGAATTCCAGTGATTGCCTGTATTTTTGGAGATCCCGGGGTACCGTGTGATTCTCCTATGGACTGCCACCCAGGCTCAAAGGGATCATAAGATTGTTCATGCTAGAAACTTCCGTGTGTAGCCACAAGCTATTATGGGCTCTAGCATAGTTGATTAAGTTGTGTGAACTCTTACAGTGGTAGACTAGCAGATGTAGGGGATGTAGGTGTACCGGTGTAACACCCCGGATGTAACTTTCCATATTTGTAACTCCAACTCTTGCCATTTTCGGCTATGTGTTATGATATTCCCTCCGTGGTTGGGTTTTGTCTTTCGTTTTGCATTTTGTTCATGTCATGCATCCCATATCATGTCATCATGCGCATCTCATTTGCATACGTGTTCGTCTCATGCATCCGAGCATTTTCCCCGTTGTCCGTTTTGCAATCCGGCACTCCCACATGCACCGGCGCACCCCTCTTGTTTCTTTTCGTGAGCGGGTGTTAAACGTTCTCGGAATGGACCGAGTTTTCTTAGGTGGCCTTGGTATACCAGCGGTAGACCACTTGTCAAGTTTCGTTCCATTTGGAGGTCGTTTGATGCTCCAACGGTTAACCGGGTAACCGCAAAGTCCTTTTGTGTGTTGCAGCAAAAAACCCCTCCAAACAGCCCAATAACCCATGTAAGTCCCCTCCATGCTCTCGGTCGTTCGATCACGATCGTGTGGGCGAAAACCGCACTCCATTTAGAGTCTCCTAGCTCCCTCTACCTATAAATATACCCTCCCCGTCAAAAATCCCGGATGAAACCCTAGCAATTTCCCCTCTCCGCCGCCGGACACCTTCCCCGCCGCCGACGGACGTGTCCACGCCGCCACCCGACGAATCTGGGGGTGACACGTGGCCTCCGCGCCGCCCGTACGCCGCCGGCCCGCCGGGGCCCAGGCCGAGCCCTCCTGGCCCGAGCCGCCCGAGCCAGCCCCCGCGCCCCGC